>NW_017731569.1:2201950-2287861 GCF_001890085.2 Hipposideros armiger
GTTAAATGTTATACTAATTACTTTGTTTGGGGACAGATTTCATAACCATTGCTGTCAGAACACCATAGCTGTGGGGTGCTGGGCATCAAATGGGGTGATTTCTGAGCTCCTGTATTACCATTTTCATTCAGCTCCCTGATTTCAACCTACCCTCTCGTATTTCTGTGACTTTATATGGAATTTCCTGAATTTTAAAATAGTCTGTTTTAAAATTTAATTGATTCATGAGGCTGGAGTTTTTCTTTCTTGTTGGAGAAGAGAGAAGGACATTTTAATGTGTTCTTTTGCACTCTGTTAGGCTATAGATCATTTTCTATTAAACCATTCTGAAAATGTAGGCCAAAATTTCAGCTTTACATTATAAAACATGACACACTTTTGTTAAGTATGCCCTTGTCTTGATGTCCTTCAGAGAATTGTTTAGAAAATTACTTTCGCTGGCATATTTCCTTTCTCACAGCACCCTTGGGAATATCACGGCATGGAAATGGGAGGGTAATGATCCAACCTCTTCTTAGAATCCTTAAGAAACAATTTTCAAAGATGTTTAATTACGAAGAATACCCACTCATACACAAACAAATAATTCCTCAGTTAGAGTCTAACCATGTGTTGTCATTGGTATTATGTTCATACCGGTAATTTCTAGACTTTGGGGACCACTGCAAAGCAGACGGTGTCTATTGGTCTAGGAGCAGAGTCGCTGAGCCATCATCTTCCTGACAGGCCAGAGTACACTCCTGAGGATTCTTCATTTTCAGACTTTTCGCAGCTGGTGATTTGCTCTCAAGTCACAAGGAATTGTAGAAAAGCAGCTTCTTTATTTTTCCCCAGGCAAAGCAGTCTCCTCTCCTCTGAAATTATTTTCTGAGTTTTTTTTTATTTCCATGAATATCATAGTAGAAGACATAGTGGTTGGGATTTATATATCATTTTACTACTTGCACAGCACATTCCCACACTTAATTCACATAACATGTAAAGGANTATACACACACACACACACACACACACACACACATATATATATATATATATATATATATATATATATATATATATATATGATGTTCAGAGGTAGATTATTAAAGTAATTAGTAAACACATACATTAATGAGCGATAAATGAATAGATGAACCCAAGAGTGTTTTTGCTTTAATATTATTTTTTGATGTAGTTAAAAATTGGTACTAGGGAAACTAATTGAAAAAATAAAAAGTGTTTCTGGAGTTTAGATCCAAGAATTTAGAGCCTAGACTGGTTTCCTAACAGCTATAGAAATAAATGTGGTGGAAACAGAAAAGGTTTGGCCTCTGTTGGTGAAGCATAAATGCTATCTTCTCTAAAGTCAAGGTGAGTGCACCCTTTCAGCTTTAAGACTTTCTCTGTCATCCATAAAATTTTTGAATTAATCAACATGAAAATTTATAACAAAGAAAGACAAAATAATGAAAAGAGAGATTTAAAAAGTTTTCAAGAACTTACGGCTTCATTTTTTTCTATTAAAAATTAGATGCTTTGCTTTGATTTTAAAAGATTCCAACTAAGGGTTTTGATATTTGAAGACAAAATAAGTAAAACACCTTACTAAGCCAAGTTACCCAAGTCCTCTCATGCACAGTTAATTGAATATGCAAAGAAATTAAAGCTATATTTAAGAAGTTCCTGTTCCTCGTTAAAATGAATCTCTGTTGACATGTGTGTTTAGTACTTGGATTGGCTTTCAGCACATTTTCTTAAATTCATCATCTGGTCTTCCAGAGAATTATTAACAACTCAAAGAAGAAACCTGTATTTTTGTTAGATCCTCTTATGCTTATCTAGTAAAATACATAAAATAATGGTTTCTTTGATGTCGCTGTATCAAGGATTAAATTTCCTCTAAGGAAATTATTCATATCCCTTCCACAATATGGTGAAAACGATGAGTCACCTGTCATTGACCTTCACGTGTTTATGTGTACTTATCTAAACCACACATCTGTTCTTTATTTTCCAATAAAGAGACCATATGCTTCTTGACTCACATATAAGAGCATGATGTTCTAAAACAAACACACTAAAGTTAATTTGGAGGATAAAATGAACTTTGAAGAGGATTCACATTCAATGCCCTAGCTGTGAAAAATAGCAGAATTTATTCCTAAACTCAAGAGTGGCATTTCATCTCTTCTTCCATAATACTCGGGTGAATAAAACAATTTAATAAAATAAAATTTTAAGAAAACTAAAGAGTTAGCATCCACTGTGTGTGAGTTTTTAGTTAAAAGTTATGTAAAAATGGCTTTAACATTTTTTGTCCAGATTTATAGCAAATACTTCATATCTCGGAATATATTTTTGAAAATTTTCTCAAACTTAATATTTTACCCTTTTAAACCAGTCAATTGTAATCTTAGCAAAAATATCACCACAGCCCTGAAACTTACAAAGTAATAATAAACAAATAATATTTCAATTAAAAATATTCCACTATAAAAAATTACATTATTGACTTCCTTTGCTCTTTATAACACTCTATATGGTAGGAAAGACTGTTATTATCTTAGCTCTACAAATGAGGAAATTAAAGTTCAAAGGGTTTAATCAAATAGTCGGTAGTCTTAATGACAACAGAGAAAACAGGACTCAAACCCAGGTCCTCTGCCAAATTTGATGCTGAAAACACAGTGATGGTTCAGAAAAATGGAAGATGATAGATTAAGTCATATGAAGACTCTTGTTCTCAATAAACACAGGACATAGTCACTGGGGTATATAGCCATTGATATTATTTATTGTATCTAGATATACATTTCCTTAGATTCAACCAAACCACAACCAGAATGGGAGATTTAATATATCTCTTTCAGAATTTCATGGCTGAAGTTGACAAATATAAAAGGTACAGAGAACTTTTAATATAGATACATTTCACTCCAAACCCAAGAAATACACATTATTTTCAAATATTCATGGAAAATGTAAAAAAGATCACATATTAGAGAACTAGGAAATCTGACAAATTTATAGTAAAAAATCCTATATGTTGTACTAAAAAAAGAGTCCTTTAAATATAATCACTCGGAAGTAAAAAGATAATAGCAAATAAACCACTCTATCATTACACTTGCATTAAAGTAAATATAAAGATGAAATAGAACATATTTTGAAATTAATGTCAATGAAAATGCTATATGTCAAAACCTATTAAACACTGCCAAATCTATAGCACAGGAGAAACTTGATAGTTTTAAAATCTATATTAATGAATAGGAAATATTTAAAAACGCTGAACCAAAAGTCAGATCTACAAATTAGAAAATATGACATCAGAGCTGAAAAAAGGAATTAAAGATTAAAAGATAAAGAGAAAAGCAAAAATGAATGAATTAGGTAAGAACAACCACCATCATCACCACACCAATACTACAAGTTCATACAGTGCTGGTTCCTTAAAGTGAATAATGAAATAGATAAATGTTTTACTTATATATGACTAAGTGGAAAAAATAAAGGAGAAACATATGAACACATGACAGCATTAGTGAGCAATAAATTATAAAATATGTTATCACAAAATATAATATTTTAAATATTCTTTTTATAATATGCAGCTAATAATATAAATTGGAATTGTGGATACTGACATGAGACATTTTTGGCTAAGATCATCTTGCTTAATAACAATTTACATTGAATATTTTTGAGGAGTCAGAAGAGTGTTTTAGAATAATATACACTCATATTTTGAATAAGAAAGGAAATAATCTTAATGGCTTACTCTTTTTTCTGCCTCATATACTCAAAATATAATCTCCCATGAGGAAAAACCAACTCAACAATAGTGTTTATGCTAAGAAAATTCCCTGAAAGAGTGTGTAGAGAATATAATCAAAGCACCAGTTTTTATAGCTAGAGAGTGCAGACTTTTATCATTAACATAAAAGTTGCTGTGAAATTATGGAGGATTTTAATTTTCTTTTGTTTTTACTTTCTGTATTTTCCATATACCTGGTAATAAAAGAGATCACTTTTATTGTTGGAAAAATTTATTTAAAATATATTATACCCACTAAATATTTTAATTAACATCAATTTAATCATCTCCTTTAGAGTTTAATTATCTCCTTGAGGGTTTATTTAAGAGTTTGCTTTTTAATGGTCTTGCTATTTGATATTTTAATCAATTTTATTCATAGAAAAAGGCTTGAAAGAAATCTATTAAAATTTTAACAATTGTTTTGATACCATGGGCAATTCTTTGGTAGCTCCTTATTCTTTTTATGGTTTACAAGTTTAATGCGGTGAGCATGTTATTACAGTTTTTTGCAAGCTATGGTAAGACTCTTTAGTAAGCAGAGTCTGGTTACTTTTACCTTTTTCTAGACCTTAATCTATCTTTGTGTTCTATGGTGCATATTAATTATATAGTTGGATGACAGATGGGTGGACAGGAAGGAAGGAAGGAAGGGAGGGAGGGGTGGAGGGAGGGAGGGAGGAAGAGCCCTGAACTTTGCATATGATTTCACATTTAATCTTAACAACTACTCAAGTTACATATAGGACCACTGAGGCACAAAGAGGTTGTCATTTGCCATCTTTCCATCCATCCATCCATCCATCCATCCATCCATCCATCCATCCATCTATCCATCCACCCATCAGACAGATATTTGAGTTCTTACTATTTGCCTCTGATAGGTATTTAGAACAGATGGCTATGCAAGGTATACATATCCCTCAAGGATCTTAGAGTCCAGCATGGAATTAAGCATGGCATAACTAAAATAATTATTCCATACCTAACTAATTAATTGTAATTATGAAAAGTACATAAAAGAAGTACTTAGGTAGAGTAAGAGGCAAAGCTGAGGTAAGGCTCAGAAATGAAGGAATAAAGAATGTCTGAGGTTCATATAGTAAGACATACTCGTCTATATCTCCTATTCCACTTACTATAAAATTAAAAATGAATCACCTGTTGAGCTTGCACTGGATGCCAAAGAGGGAGTTATTTATACAGTGCTGTGATCTTCATAATACAGGTCAATTCTAAAAAGGAAACAGATGTTCTTAATAAAAATAATGTAGAGATTGTTGTTTTATAAAAGGTAGGTCAAAGTCAGATTAATAAGAGAAATTTTCTGTTCCTTACATGAGACTTAAGGGTATGGTCTTCATGAAAAATTAATGCTCACTTGGGTAGGGTGTATTTATTTTCTAATGAAGAAATACATACTAAACTTTAAGTTTACAGTTCAGTCATAATTGAAAATATAGTTCAGTTTAAACAGAAACCGGAGTACTGATACTTATTCCCTCATAGAACTACAGTTTAATTTTCCCTTTCAGGTTGAGTGAGGTCCATAAACTCCATTAACGTTCACTGGAAAGCATTCATGTTGCAGAATTCAAGCAGGAACCAGGGAGATATGTTTTCCAAATGAAGATGGGATATTTTTGGGGGGGTGCTTGGAGGAGGAACATCTAGAAAAAGGAGGGGGATTGAGGATAGAGTCAGCAAAGAAAGAGCATTCACGTGTTCCTGCTCATGGAAATATTAGCCTCTGCTGAGCTAGATTAATATAAATCAGTCTGCAGAGATGGATAAATTCTGGGTGCTTTGATTAAAGTCAAGATTCTGGACATGAGGCTCCTCCATGGACTGATAAGTAGGTTAAATTGTGACCACCTTGTGAGATCTTTCTGGAGTTACAAGTTGCCTTTCCTAGGAAACAATTTATTTTTATTTTTTGTTGATCCCAGCACACTGGTTACTACATAAAGCTAAGCAGTGTTTGCAGTGCATATTTTTCTCTCTATCTTTTGTAGGTATTTGGCTTTGTTTCTTAAGCCATGAGGGCTTGTTCTTAACAGTTTCCATTTCAGGAATGAGTTTTTTATTAAAATTTTTATTTTGGTACAATTATAGTTTCATATACCTTTACAGTAGATAATACACAGATATGCCATATATCTTTCACCCAGTTTCCCCCAATGATAACATCTTGCATAACTTACAGTATAGCATCACAAACAGGAAATCAGTGTTGGTATAATTGTAATCTTATTCATATTGTCCCAGTTTTACATGCACTGGTGTCTGTGTATATTTATTTGTATACAATTTTATCAAATTTATAGATTTGTATTATTAGTGTAATATAATTATCATAAAGATTTCTTCTGTATTCATTTAAAACTACATCAAACTGTTTATAATTTGTTTCAACTGTCAAATATGATTGAAAAACCTCAAGAGGAAAGGGATATCTATTGCATTTATTCATATTTTTACTCTCTCCCTTGTTCTTCCATCCTTCCTGTGGTTTCATGACTCCTTTTATTATTTCTCCTCTGCTTAGAGATCTTTCTTTAGTCATTCTTTTCTAGTAGGTCTGCTGGTGATGAATTCTTTAGTATTTTCATCTGAAAATGTTTGATTTATCCTTTATTTCTGAAGGATATTGTTGCTGGATATAGAATTCTGTGTCAACAGTTCTTTTCTTTCAATACTTGAAAATATTGAGCAACTTTTTTCTGGCCTTCATGGTCCTGAAAAGAAATATATTTTTATTCCAATTGATTTTTCTCTGTAGGTAAGATATCATTTCCCTATTGCTACTTTCAACATTTTTTTGTTTGTTTATTTTGATTTTAGTTTTCAGAAGGTTGACGATGATTTGTTGTAGTGTGGATTTCTTTATATTTTACTCTTGGGAGTTTACTCAGCATCTTGAATCTGTAGGATTATGTATTTTGCCAAATTTGGAAAGTTTTCAGTAATTATTTCTTTGAGTACATTTTTACCTCTGCTTTCTTTCTCCGTTTTATCTGGGACTCAAATGGCACAAATGTTAGAGCTTTTGTTATAATCTTACAGCCCCCTAAAGCTCTGTTCAGTTTTTTATTAGTCTACTTTCTCTCTGATTGCTTCTCAGCCTTTTGGCTAAGATCAAGTGTAGTCTACTTTCTCTCTGATTTGCAGATCAGATAATTTATATTCTATCTTCAAGTCCACTAATTTTCCCCCTCTCTGTCCTCTCTGTTCTACTGTTAAGTTCATCTATTCATCTATTCAGTTTTTTGTTTAGTATATTGTATTTTTTTAGTTTTAAATTTTTCACTTGGTTCTTTAGACTTTCCTTCCCAAGACTTTCTATTTTTCCTTCTGTTTCAAGTGTGTTCATAATTCGTCACTGAAACATTTTTATGGTGCTTGCTTCAAAATTCTTATTAGATGATTCCAATATCTGTATTACCTTGGTGTTGGTGTCTCTTACCTTTTCTCATTCAAGTTAAAATATTCCTGGTTCTTGGTATGATGAATGATTTCCATTGAAATTTGGACATTTAGGGATTCATGTTAAGAGACTTAGTGTGTTATTTAAGTTTTGAGTTTTAGCAGGTTTGATCTGGTAGGGGTTCTAGACTGCAGTCTCATTGCTGCCAGGAAGAGATGGAAGTGCAGGTTTTCCACTATGACTCAGGTGCAGCGGCAGGAAAGAGGTCTCTCGTCATTGCTGAGTGGGGCTGCGAGTTCAGGTTCCACCAACCCACCAGTCCTCCCTGATACTGAAACAATAGGAGGGTGTGTCCTCACTATCACTGATAAGAATCACTCGTCATGACATTATCACTGCGCAGTTGGTGAAAGTCCTGCCTCCATTAGGTGTCCTCTGACACCAGCCCAAAGTGGGGCCACATTATTAAGAGATCCTTTGGAAATCTAAGATAATGGTTAAGTCATTTAACTGTAATGGGGACATGAATAGCAGTGGCAGAAAAAATGAACCTCACAAATACTAGTTGTAGCAATTCTATGTACATGTGACAGCAAACTACTCCTGAGTGCTAAGTCACCAGTATAGTTCATTAAATTAAAAGTAACTCGCAAAGAAAATTACAGTGGATATTTATAAATGTGTAATAGTTACAACTGATGTGTGATGAAGTCTCTTTGATATTGTACCATCCAGAATAGTCTTCTGAATCCTCATTCACCTATTAAGCAATTAAACTATTGAAATTATCCTTAATATATTTAACTGTTAAAGTATTTTATCATGTTCTTACTCCTCCATGCTAGCAGGTAAAAGGAGCTGTACTAGACTCCATGATTTAAAAAAAAAAATTAAACACAGGCCCTTTCCACAAAATATTAGGCAGTGACTGAGATAACTTGAAGTACTTTTTGGAGTTGGTGGTATATTTATTATAAATAAGTATGCCATGATTATACTAACCAGGGTACTTACTATCTGAGCACACATTTTATAAAATTACTGTACTAGAATAAAAAAAATCATGATGAATTCAACTGTGAGATAAACATTTCACTCTAATCAGCAGTGAAATGACTATAACAAGAATTTCTACAGATGTGGCAACATGTAAATAGACCGAAAATGATAGATTGAGTGAAAATACTGGTCTGAACCCGATGGCACTTATACAAGTTATTTAATGTCTTTAAGCCTAAGTCATTAGCCCAATTTTTGAATCCTTAATTTGAATGGAATCAGGATTCTTAAAATTTAGATGTATTTAAAAACTGAAATCATCCACAACCACACAGCTTACTATCTACCTTCACAAAATTGTACTGTTCAGTTGTCTTCACTAATGTGACTGCACTATTCTAGGAAACTTTGCTCAAGGAGGTAAAATTTGCAAATAGCTGTATTTTTTTTTCAGGAATATCCTTCTACTACCCAAAAAAGACATAGCCATCTAAATGAACATCAGACATTTATCTTTTCAATAACCAGGTATTTCCTCTCAAACTACTGTTTTCTCCTTATTGAAACCTTTGAAACCCTTGCCTAAACATCTCCACCTTGCTGTGTTTGCCAAACCTAAGCTGTTAGAGCATGGCCCTTATATAATCCTAATCAAACCCCCACAATGAAAGATCCACCTCATAAAAATTCCAATATTGCCCTTTATCCTTGAAGAAGCTACTGAGATTCTATCAACATAATACATTCTCTCACCTCAGAAAGCAGTGACATCAGTGCTGTCTTTTCAACAGTTTGCTTTAGTGGCATTTTCAGCGAGACAGCATGCTATATGTTCCTAAAAACTTATAGGAAAATTATATACTTTTGAAATCGGATATAGAATTTTCACATTAAAAAAGCAATAACTTCACATGGTGACTCCTCTAGTGTAAAAAAGAAGAAAATAAAACTTAAGCTGCACTGTGAACACTATAGATTATGTCGTAAAATAAACTGACAACAACCCTCATCCTTATCTCCCTTCCCATTTTTACCTGGGTGGCAATGGAATTGGAAAGTATTTAATAGAAACTGACTCTAGCCATCCTGAATGTCTAAGAGAGAGCCTTTTATGCTTTTACCATATGTCACGATTAAGAAAGATTTGAAAGCCCCTCAACCACAAGGTTGCCTGGATAATGCTCTGTCCCACAAGGGGTAGGATGAATGACGTATTAGGAGGTGGGTTCTGTTTACAAATGGGATTGGAGCACCTCAGGGAAAACACAAGTTATCCTCTTACAATGTGAGCTCATTTCTAAGAGTACTAGACAGTCATAAGCCACAGATTTCTTTGACCAAGGGACTGGCAGCAACGTGGCAACTGGAGCCCCCACCAGTGCCCATTCATGAGCTTAGAGCTACTTGCCATCCTTTGGAGGGAGTGGTGGTATATGAACCTCCTTTTGTGCAAAAGGGTGCAATTCCTGAAGGAGAGGGTGGTGTGGCACAGCCTGGGTAGTGTAGAAAAAGGACAGTATGGGAAAGACTATTGGAGGGAAGGGACGGAGACATCTGGAAGGAGGCAGTACTTACATAGGACAATGACTCTTTCAAATGCCTCTCTTTGTGAGGCAGACCAAAAACTTACTGATCCTCTATTTCTCCACATTGTGCCCTTCAATAAAAGAACTTCATACCTTCCCATTATTGCCTGGAGTGTGTCTGGTTTGGGGAAAATGTTGAGGACAGCAAGAGGTAGGCATGGAAGGAGCTACACATTTTGTTCAATTATTATGTAGGGACTGGGGCCGGAAGAATAGAAAGGCAACATGTCTTTCTCTCCCATGTCATCATTGTCATCCATGAAAGCCTTACCTTTGGCCACATTATGTATTAGAAGTTCTGGGCCCATAAAGGGATTTGGTCCAATAGCTGGAGAGGGCAAGTTTGCAGGCTGTTCACTTACTCATTTAACAGATACTTAGGGATTATTATCTGCTAGATACAGTGCTTTTGGTGGTTAATAAATTAGTAAGCAAATAAATCTTGTTCCTACCCTCATAGAGCAAAGTCTAGTACAGAAGGTGAATGTCGATCAAGCAATCGGACAAGAATGTGTAAATTACATACTGGAGAAGGGCAGCCATGGTGTTCTTCCTAAAATTTCACAGGTCACAATCAGGGAGGTTGGAAAAGGCTCCCTTAGAAAGTATGATTGATCTGGCTCCTAAATGAGAAGGAGAAGTTCTTTTAGCATTCATTGCATCTTAGAATCATGAATCAAAAATCTGTGAATCATACATTTGAACCCAGCTAAAGTCTAAGGGTTTTTTAATCTGGTGCTTGCTTTCACGTTAAAAAGAAACCTTGATGGTGAAAAGGAAATGATGACAAGACAATAATCAAGTGGAGATTTAATGACTTGAACTTTTGTTATTTAAACTCAGGTGATACTATTTGGATTTGTCACAGAGATGGAGAGCAGCAATGGACCGTAAGGGTTATAAAATTATGCTCTGTGGTCAGATGACCTGTTTGCATCTTGGTGCTACTACCACTTACAAGATATGGCACACTTTTCTACAAGGAGGCTCACTAATATTCTCAAGGCCATAAATATTATTGTCTACTTTCACAAGGCACACATAGCTACCTCTCTTCTCTGTGCCTTAGCTTACCTTCTTGTAAAATGGGCAACTTCAAAAGGTTGCAAAGTAGATTAAATTAGGCAAAGAGTAAGGTCTTTAGCACAGTGGCTAATCAAAACTAACTATGGTTATTAATGGCATCGACTAGATAACTAATTAAACTCATTCAAGCAAGTCTCTATAAACATTTATCTCCTTTGAGATTTTTTTTTAAAGATTTTTTATTGGGGAATTGGGGGATGGGAACAGCACTGGGGAATTGGGGGAAGGGGAACAGACAAGCCGCTGCTGCGTCCTGTTCCTCACTCCAGCTGTGGAGGACGCCGCTTCACTGGCCCAAGTTGGCACTATCACTGCACTCTTCCCGGGCGAGGCAGATCAGCCGCCGGCCTCTGGACAGCCGCTCATAGCGGCTGCTGGCTGCTCACGCTGGCTGCTGGCCACACACAGCAGCCCACGGCAACCCACTGCCACAGGGGCTGCAGCCCACGCCATCGCAGGCGACCCATGGCAGCCCAGCTCCAGGTTGAGCTGTTCAGCATCTTAGCTGTAGAGGGCTGTGTCACTGGCTCTCACACGTGGGATCCGAACCGGGGCCCTCTGGCATCCCAAGCCAGTTCCCAACCATAGCGCCACCAGGCCGGCCCTCCTTTGAGATTTTTAATGGAGAGAGCCAGCTATTTCACACAGCTCAGCTCAGAAATTGTAGTCCATCTCTTTCTGCTTTAATCTTGCTCTATTCTTAAATTCATCTCAAAGCCATCAAGGTGACACAAGCAAGCTGTTGATACTTATGTTTTGATGCACACACACACACAATGCATGTAAAATAGACATTACTGAAAAACAACTAAGTCCCAGGAAATAGTTTCTGTGTCTTAGGAAATCATCTCCTTTCTAGGATGATACTTTTAAAGACTTGAATTTCCTCTCATGCAAGCTGAGATTACTGTGTCACGCAGACAAGTTTCTGATAGGAGATAGTTTTACACAAACTTTTTATTTGCCTTGCATGTTTTTTTTTTTTTGGCTGAAATATAAAATGCAATTACCAGATTGTGTTATTCCAGAAACCAGTTGAAAATGCAGAGCTGTTCATTTTGTACATGGTTTTGTTTTTATAAACTAAATAAATGCATTTCTTATCATCCCTATACCAAAGACTTTCTCCAACGGAAGTCATACCATAGATTCAGAATGGCCTGCGTTCCAAGGACTATTTTTCCACATACCCGAAATAACACAGAGTCATCTTAACATTTTTAAGCCCCACACATTCTGAAAGGAATATGTCCTGCATGCTCAGAGGCTGAGGAGCTTTCAGCCCAGCCCTGAGCAGTGTGGGCCAGGTGCCTTAGGAGAGCTGTCCCAATGGCCTGAGGGGGTTACATGCATTTAGCCAGGTTCCCTCAAGGGATCAGATGTGCTCTACAAGAAACCAACAGGCACATAAGATATTTGGAGGCAAGAATCAGAGTTCCCAAATTTGGGAACTTGCAGAAGAGGAAGCGTATCCTTACCCTCCTGCAAAGAACTTCTCATACCCCTCTGTGACCATTAAACCAGCATTCCAAGCATCTTAAACAAATAACTCTCTTCATCGCTTCCTGGTGGAAGCATAGCACTCAGGTAACCCAAGACCCATCCATTTTATTTATTCCCTAGAATCCTGTACAGCGCTTTAGTGACTCATGGTGGGGGTGGGGGGGGTCACTGAATGAAAATTTTTTTTAATGACAAAACAATTTATTAAAACTGGCGAATCGTTGTGTAAAGGACTGAGTTTGAGATGTAATCACTATTTTTAAGCCTCTCTATGTGCCAGTCATTATGCAAGCACTTTCCCAGATGTGGTCTTCACTACCTTCATAAAGTGAGTCCTGTTATTTGTATTTTGCATGTGAGGATACTGAAGCTCAAAATGTCTAAAATGGGATGTTGACATACATGTTTACTTGGGATTTGAATTCATGTCTATATGTCAAGATCAGCATCCTTTGTATAAACCACTGAGGATTATAGCATCATTGAAGGAAAATATGTCTAAAGAACAGATTTTGAAGGAACAGAAGAATATGACATTTATTTTGTAAATCTCTGGCCTTTTAAAATACAGGAAAATAAGTGACGATATTCACTATGAATACATATATACATGTAGTGAATATGAATATATATATACACACACACACACACACACACACACACACACACATATACACACACAAACACATATATTTTGAAATGAGATGTAACTGGTTTTGGACTGTTAAATGTTTGTATTTCGTGTTTGTTTTTGAGTGTAAAAGGGGTTTTTTTCCTCCTTTTTTAAAACTTCAGCATTGACAAATTTTAGTTGTTAGAAACTGCTTTTAAATTTAGGGCAACCTTTAAATAGCCTTCTCAAGTTAACGTTATTGCAAGAAAGAAAATCAAAATAAAAGCAATGGAGAGACTTTGGGGGTCAGCCTGGGCTGCAGCCCCCAGAAGTGTGGGTGCTGGGAGCTGTCAGCCTCCAGACACCGCGTTTCAGCACTTCTGCTGAAACACCAAAAACCAATAGGACTCTCTAACTGGTAATTTCTCTTCTTATTTGATTCCTCGTCTGGTTAGATTCCCCCTTTCACTAGAGGCTTTTGAATTCAATGAAGAATGACATAGGGAAGAGTGCATTTCAAGTTACAAAGTTCGACTTTTCTAGTCTATTGATTTGTGAGATGGTGTAGATTTAATATTGGCTCTAATTGAACATCAGTCAATAGTCACATGGGTCTTCAGTTCTGTGTTTTCAGTGTCCAGTTACTGTAGACTGGTTTCTGAACTTCTCCTAGTTTCGACTGTTAACTTTGATAATGTATGAATATGAGAAGCCTGTGCAAGAAAGCTCGCACAAGTAAAGGGGAAAGTAAGGGGCCTGTTTGCTTAATTATAATTTTAGAGGACTCTTACTCTAAAGGTTTAGGAACATGGACTTGAGGCAAGGTTATTAGGATTTGGCGCCTGCCTCTGCCTCTTCTTAGCTCTGTTAACCTGGGCAAGCTACTTCAATTTTCTATAGCTCAGTTTCCCTACTTATGAAATAAATCATGACACTTACTTCATGCAGTTATTAAAAAGATTTAGACTCAGTGCATGTAAAGTATTGAAGCCATGACATGCATGGCACAGTGTTAGCTACTCTTATTAAGTATGTTTGATTATCTTGACAGGTCCTTTAGTGTGGGACTAACGTGCTTGAATTCAAAAATTGAGTAACATTATTGACGTTTTCAAGTGAAATATAAAAACGATTTCTCCTTCTCCAAACTGCATTTTTCTTTATTAGCATTATACTTTATCAAAAGTTACAACCAATTTATCTTCTTAAAATACAGGACCGAACTCTTCCTCTCAGTTTGGACACTGCGAAGTCTTATATTCAAACTGTGTCTGCATTTCTATGAGCCTTTCATCCAAGTACTTTGCCAGCTGTGTGTAGGAGTCAGGGAAAGATTACTAAGAACACTTAGAGATGATATTCAGGAAGGACTTTGTTAGGAAAGAAAGAGTTGGCATTTTTGTGGTATTGCCAGGCTAGAATTTTAAGTGACCCAAGCTGTAAAGCACCTGGATGGAAGAATTCTGGTGAATTTGATTTGTCCGCTCTCATAGAAAGTGTTCAGTGTCAACAACCCACATAAAATGGGGATTGGTTTAAATTTCAAGTAAATTCCCACAAAATGTTTTTTTTATAGTGACAAAAAGTGTACAAGCATTGCCTTTAAGATAGCACTGCAGATTCAAATTCAGGTTAATCTCTTGCACATGAGATCTCAATCATATATTTACAAGATCAGACATGACAGCTGAGTTAAAAATTATTGGTAATTTGGTACAGATGTTGGTGAATATATCCTGGGAAATGTCTAAATCAGCAGTAGACTCATCAGTCCAGCTTCTTACATATCCCACAGCTGGAACCAAGCACTGTTGGGCTGAAAGCTGTCATAGACAATGGACCTCACAAATAGAGAGCCCCCAGCATGGTGTGATTCCAGGGTTGTTTAAAGCACCTTGCTTATCTGCTTATCCTGCTTATCAATACTTAGATTTTCAGTCTGAGGATGTCTTTGATTTTAGTTCCATGTGTCCTTTTAATCATGTGTCCTGTTAGAGAAAAGGCTGGTCCTAGCTATGAGCATCACTGACCTCAATGATGCCACAGCTATTGTACAATCTGTTCTTCATTTTTTGTGACCTCAGAAACATTTGACAAAACTGGCCACTTCCTCCTTCAATAGTCCCTTCTTGTGACTTCCTTTCTCTCTCTCTCTCTCTCTCTCCTTTGGATGTTCTTTCTTAGTTTTCTTTATTAGCTCTATCCAATTAGTAAATATTGAGTTTTTCAAGGCTGCCTACTCTTTTCTTTCTCTCTGTGATCTTACCCACTCTTGGCACTCGAATTACCACTTACTCACTTATAACTCCCGTCTTATCTCAGGTTCCTCCAAAATCAGAGTGAGACAGTGCTTGCATGCAGGTCATTTACTTGGAAAGTTATCCCAGGCAGTGGCAGTGACACACAGGGGAAGTAAGACAGGGAAGGAAGAAAAGCCCACTGAATGAGGCATTGTCAAGTTGACCACTTCTTCAGGCACCAACACTACATTTTCCAAGATCTTCTGAGCAGCGTTAATAAATCCAGCTCAGACTTCTCCACCCAGGAGATAAGAAAAAGAAATATTTATCCATCAGCTTCTATTCCGCTTTAAACAGGAGTTAATTTCCTCACATTCTGGGGTACACATATGAACCTCAGGCAGCAAACAAGAGATACATGGCTAAGACCTAGGAGACACATATCAGATTAGACCTGCAGAAGTCTGGTTGAAAAAAACTGGATGGGAAGGGACACTAGTGATAGTTGTAGCAGCTTTGGCTGGAGTAAGAGGCAGGGCTGAAAGGATGTAAAGGGATGCATGAGTGATACCTGGTACAACTCCCAAGCATATTTTTCTAGCCTAGACTTTACAGACCTCCAGACCCATATAACCAGCTGAGTGCATGCCCTTTGCCCCCAAACCTGAACTTCCTCCAAAGTTTCCTGCCTTGGGAAATGGTACCTACTTGCTCATGGCACAAAACCCAATCATCATCCTTGATATTGCCCTCTCTTCAATTCTCCACATGGCTTGATCTCCAATTCTACCTCTTGTTGATCTTCCCCATTTCCACAGCCACTCCTATTGTCTAAACTACCACCATTCCCTACTTTGACTATAGGAATAACTACCCCGTATTCACTCTTGATTCTTTCAGATCTGTTCTCCACTGTGAACTGGAAGGATCATTTTAAAATGACAGTCTAAGCAGATAAGTCTGTTGTTAAATCCCTTTATTGGCTTTTTATTGCTCTTAAGATAAAGTTTAAACTCTTGAAAAGTGACCAACACATATGGCTTGATGAGCCCTGCCCGTCTCTGGTCATCTCCTGCTTGTTCACTATGGTCCAGCTGCACAGAGCTTCTCTCTAAGCAGCAAGCTCCCGGTCCTCTCTCGGTGCATGTACTCTTGTGGTAAATACATCTTTTCTGTGAGTTGGTTTGGAAAACAAGGCAGATTAATGAAGGTGTTTAGAATTTAGAAAGAAAGGGTGAGGCAAATGCAGGGGACAACTCTAGAGAGGTAAGTATTTTAGAAAGAGGGAACTGAAGTGTGATGTAAACATTGACTCCTTTATCCTTTTTATTCAGAGCCTTGCATCCAAAACTTCATGATCTATTTAACAAACAGTTTTTAATCAGTTATGTAGCTCTTAGCTTGTGTAAAGTTCTGTCCCAAGTGCTTTGAAACATTCATTCATTTACTTAATTCCTGCTGTGTTTCAGAACAGAGCTATCTATGTTCTAGTATCTGGTTCCTTAATGTTGCCATGCTTATTTGGAAAAATACTGCATCTCTAGGAAATCTGGTGGTTTTCTAGAATGAATGGTTTAAACTTTGAGATTAAACTATTATACACTATGTACTTCTGGAAATACCTGACTTCAAACAACGCTTGCCTTTTCATTTAAAAAAAATCAAATCATTCAATATTTAATGAGAACCTTCTTTGTGTTAGTAGCTTTGCAACCATTGGAATGTGCTCTGGAGACCTCAGATTATCCAAACCTGACCCGTCTTCCCCTTGCTGGCTTTCCCTGACACTTGATTCTCCTCATTTTGGATAAACTTCTTCACAGCAACCTGTTACCATGCAATAAAAAACACACTTAACCTATTCTAAGTTCTTTAACTTGAAGTGAAAGACCCGTTACTATACATATGTAGCCCAGACTTCTTTTTATTTCCCTGTGTGCAAACTGTTACCTCCTTTCCCACATGTCTACTGCAGCCATGCTGACATTTCAGCAGGCGCATCTCACAAGTGCCTTTTCCTTTCACTGCCCTGGTTTTGAATTTCCCCTTCCTTCTTGCAAAGCCCTTTCCTCTTTTATTGCCCTAGAGACACCACATATCTTAAACATCCAGAGCAAATGTCATATTTTATTAGGAAACTTAGTTTGCAGAGATGGTCATCTTCTCCTCTGAACTCCTACACCATTTTCTGCATATGTTTATACAATACACACATTTATATCTCAATTCAAATAATGACAGGTTTTTTTAACTTTCCATAAATTCATATAAAATAATAAGCATGTGTGAATATCTTGAAATATTCTGATAATAACAGAAAAGTAATTAGCAGGAAGTCATTTTTATTGGTTTAAAAAGTAATATTAAGCTATACTAAAATAATTTGGTAGCATTGCATAAGCAGATTAAGGAAACTGAAAGAAAGCCAGAAATAGACTCGTAAATATAATCAAGAAATTAGTAAAGAGGATATTTAAAATTATTGATAGATTGTTCAGAAAGTTCTGTTGGGTCATTGGGTTAGGTCTTTTGAAAGAAGCAAAGCTGAATCCCAAGTAGAAGGTTTACTGTAAAATAAATAACAGATATATAAGCACTTAAATATAAAAAAAATATTTCTAAAAGCACCAGAAGAAATAATTTTACTTCTTAAAAACTTTGGAGTGGAAAAGACTTTTTCTAACTCAAAAAATGAGAGGTAAAATTATAAATTGGACCACATAAAAGAGTTTAACTTTTGTATTGCAAAACAACAAACAAAAACAATGTAACAAGAAAAATGACAACTATGAAAAATGTATGCAAAATATGGGATATACTCCAGACAATTGTCACAAAGTTTTCATAATAGGAAAAATGAGCAAAGACTTGAAAACAACAACCCTCAGTGGGAAAAAAAAATAACATACTCTGAATAGCCAGCCATATGGTAAGATGCTAAAATTCACTCATAACTATATATGCCAAATTTAAATAACAATGAGACACCATTTTCCCCATTTTGTTGGAAAAACTAAAATGTTTTATAATAGCCAGCACTGACTAGAATAAACAAATACTCTCAAATTGTGTTGAAAGATAATTTGAAACTATCAGGATTTCACGTGACCAAGAATCCCACTCACTGGAATTTAACAGTTTTATTTAAATACAAAGATGTTCGTTGAGTCTCAAATCCAGAAAAAACACAAATGTTCATCAATAGGAAAAATACTAATAATATCCATGCATTGTGCTATTTTGCAACTGTGATAAGAAATGGGTAGATTTAGTTACAACTTAAATAGAAAGTTGACCAATAGAAAAAGAAAATTGCAGAACACAAATTTTTGTGTAAATAAAAGGATCGTTTACATATAATGTACACATATATTTTCCTGAACATATAAACATGAAACTGTTAATATGGTTAAATCTGGGGAATAACAACTGAGTGGGAAGGGATGGCAAGGGGACAGTATCACCGCATACACTTCTGTATTTTTGAATCACTTTTATAAAACTAATCAAGGATTGTTTTTATAGCTTTCTATTTTTTCCAAAAATGGCCACTCTTCTTACCTCTGTCACTTTAGACTGAGACAGTTTTTCAGGAAGAACTTTTTGTTCTGAGACACCGTGTGTCTGCCTAGTAAATGATTGATCCCGAAATTGAAATATTCATGCTCACTGATGGTGACAAATTCCTTTGAGGGTTAAGTTTTACATTTATAGTTTGCTTTGACAAGAATACTGAGATCTTCCTGCACATGTCGCTGCTGGGATAATTTTGGCACAAGCAGAGGCTTTTGCTGTTATAGTAAAGAAAGAATGGATGCCTCTAATAAGAGTGGCATCATGTTGGCCATGAACACCCCCCGCTTATTTTGACATTGTGTGCATCAAAAATTTTTTTAGTCCTTTGCTTTCTGCACTTTTCTCTGAGTTTGGCAGAAAAATAGATTTAACAGTATTATTATTTTCTGTGTTGCTTCCTGGAAAAATAAAAGAGGGAAAATATTGCCTTTTTATGTTGTCTAATTGCTGAACATGGAAGGTTGGCTCTAAACAGTGCAAATACAGGTACAATTAGTTAGGTAACTGACTCTTCTGATTTTCATATATGATTGTGCACCCAATTTTGACGTGTGGGTTTTTCCCCAAACCGCCAAGCAATTCTCCAGCAATACCTGGGTGTCCTACAATTCAACTCAGTTCTGACACTATATGCTCAGAGACAGAATCAGATTTCACAGGTTGAAGACTCAATCCTACAAGACTGCCCCCCATTTCAGCTTAACAATAACCCACAGCCTTTGGACCAACTGACTGCCCCCCATTTCAGATGCCAATCACAGGTCCAGGCTGTCACTTTGTGCTTCTGAATCAGAAGTTTCCACAACCCCCTCTTTGGGTTTGATTGATTTGCTAAAGTGGCTCATAGAACTCTGTGTAACAATTTCCTTACTAGATTACTGGTTTATTATAAAAGGATACAATTTGGGAATAGCCAAATAGGACAAATGCACAGGGCAAAGTATTATATTGGGTTGTCAGGAAAGTCACGACGTATTTTTCTGTTTTTCAATGCAAAAACGCATCGTGACATTCCTGACGACCCAATATTGTGGAGAAAGGGTTTGGAGCCTCCATGTTCTCTGAGCTCTCCCCTCTTCCCACATCTCCTTGTGTTCACCAGCCTGGAAGTTCTCCAAACCCTGTCTTTTTGGGTTTTTATAGAGGCTTCATTACGTAGGCACACTTGATTAAATCATTGGTCATTGTAGATGGAATTCAAGCTTCAGCTTCTCTTCCCTCCGCAGAGGTCAGTGGGTGGGACTGAATGTTAGAACCCTATGATCACTTGAATGGCTCCACTGGCAACCAGTCCCCGTTCTTAATGATCTACGGGCTTTCCAAATGTCATCTCATTAACATAACAAAAAACACCTGTATCCCTCTCATCATTAAGAAATTCCAATAGTTTTAGGAGCTCTGTCAGGAATAGGGTTGAAGACCAAATGTCTATTTCTTATTTTAAATCTTAACATTACACCAGCATGGGTCAGAACTTTGGAAGGTTTGAGGGCAGCAAATACAAATGAGAAAACGAAACCAAAAACATGGAGAGTGTCTTTGCCTTTGTCCTTTTATTCTCTAGGGGCGCTGACACCAGGATTTCAATGGACTCCACCTACTTAAATCAAGAGTAGAGCTCAGCATCCAACCTCTTCCCAGACAAGAACACAGGAAATACTGATCATTTCTAGCCGTGTTTTCTATTTTGACTTCAGCAATATTAACTAGATAATAACTGTTCCCAACTAGTGTTAGTTAAAAATAATGGTAATTTCTTAAAGCCAAAATTAGCAATAACAAATGTACATACAGCCTTGTATGTGGCAATAGTTCAAAAAAGTTTATTGGCTCCCATACTTTTACTTGTTACTTAAATAACAATAGGATGCAGAGGACAGAAATGTCAGTTTTTAATCATAACATTCAGTGTTTCTAATAAATTAGAAAAACAAAAATGTAGTTAAGAATGAAAATTCAACTGCTTAAAAATAAAAATATAAAAATATTTAACCTTCCCTCTACCCAAATATGAAACACACCAATTCCACATAATACATGGACACTATCAGAATTTAACTCAGCCATTTTAATAAAACTTATTTCTAGAAGGCGATGCACTTTTTTTCTTTTTTTGAAATTGTGGCTCAAACCATTTTATAAGAAAAACCACTAACTCATTTTTTCGTGATTTCAATGTAAAATCACTAAAAGGCATATTAGCTACTTATCAGAATACAAAACAAATTTGATACTAGGGCATGGGGAAGCTGTTTATCTCACTTTTCAAAATGGCATTTAATTTTATGGAGTTTGAATTTTAATTCTATTATAAAAGTAAATTATGCTAATTCTCTGCACACCTTCTTGCCTCATTTTCCTGAGTTAAGAGCAGTTGCTATATTCTTAAATATCTTTGTAACAGGTTGGCGTTCTTAGCTAAGATTTTCTACTTTTTCATTGGTTTCAATAGAATTTGTAATTTCTTGGTGAAGCATTTTCATGAAGGCTGCTTTCAAATCCTTGTTAGATAATTTCAGTATCTAATTCATCTTAGTATTGGCATGAGTTGATTATCTTTTCTTGGTATGGTGGGTTATTTTTAATTGGATCATCAAATTTTGATAATGATGCTAGGATACTATAGGTTCTATTTAAATCTTTTATTGTAGCAGGCTGTCACCTGCTTAGGTGACAGTACACAACTCCTGGCTTACTTTTGTGGGCTGTGGTTCCAATGACAATTCAATTTTTTAAAGTGTACACTTCAGTGGTTTTTAATATAATCACTGATATGTGCAACCATTACCACAGTCAACTTGAGAACACTCATTACAACAATGAGAAATGCTCTATCCTTTAGAAATCACCTTCCTGTTTCCCCACCCCCCAGCCCTAGGCAACCACTAATCTATTTATTCTGTCTCTAGATTTACCTGTTCTAGACATTTCACATAAATTAATTTATATAATATGTGACCTTTCATGACTGACTTCTGTCACTTAGCATGTTTTTAAGGTTTATCCATGTGGCAATGTGTATGAGAACTTTATTCCTTTTAATGGCTGGGTAATTTTCCATTGTATGGATAGACCACGTTTTGTTTCTCCGTTGACGGCTATTTAGTAGATGGACATTTGGATTTAGTTTCCACTTTACCGCTATTGTGAATAGTGCTGCTACGAACACTTGTGTACAGGTTTTTGTTTGAACACCTGTCTTTAATTCTTTGAGCAACCACCAAACTGTATTCTACAGCAGCTGCATCATTTTACATTCCCACTAGCAATAGATGTATGCTCTAATACTCCACATTTGTTATTTACTTTTTTTCCTTTTGGACAATTTGATTTTTAGAGCTGTTATAGAGCTATTTTTATCTACTTGGCTTGTCTGGTGCCACAGGGGCTCCCACTGGACCCGTTCTGTGCTACCTGAGAGCAAGGAGTCCCCCAAATCTGGGCTGCCTGGTGCCTCTGAGTGGTGAGATCACCCCTTTCCCCAGGGTACAAAGAGTGCTGAGTGCTTGTGGGGAGATCTTATTGTAGCTGGATCTTTTCTGCCATTGCTGGCTGCTCACCCAGTCTCTTGGTGAGAGAGGGGAGTCTTAGATCTACAGGGATAAAGAGACCTTAGTGAGGCTGCTTGTTGTTGCTCCCCGTCTTTGGTGTCACCTGGCCACCCGTTTTCCCCATGTGCCGGAAGAGAGTCTCTGGCCCAATGAGCAAGATCCTTTCCCCGGGCTGCTGATTTTCAGCACGGGTCTTGATCTCTCCTGCTTGGATATGTTTCCCTGCTTGCCTGGTACTACTGGCAGGACTCCGATCTGATCCAAAGAAGGAATGAGCCAATTTGGGATGCCTTCCATTGTCAGATGGAAGATCTGACATGAGGGGCCTGGGTACTATTTTTCTGTTGGGTGGAGGATTGTAAGACCACTGCCACTATCCTTTTCCTTCAATCTTGGAATCAGTAACTAGTTTGCCTTCCTCTTTTTACTGTTCAGAGTTCTCCTTCCATTGCTTTTTGCACAATGTCCTGGGTTTATAGTTGTATTTGGAGAAATGAATCTACACCTTCTTGTCCAGACTAAAAATTTCTAATTATCTCTTAGTGTATGTTTCCTCCACTAAACTCTGAGTGAAAAGGGACCATGTCTAACTTTGTGTTTTCAGGGTTTAAGTCAGTTTCTGATGTATAGCAGGTAATTATTAAACAAGGGTTAATGAGTTAATATACAGAATTGGTTCTATTTTACTAGGGTGCACGGAAAATTTCTGTGCTATGTTACTTAGCAGTGACAAGAAAGCCAGATTAGGATTCTGCACAATAATATAAAAATATGACTTTTTCTTTGTGCTTGAATAGCTGATTTCACATTTCTCTTTTAGCATTATCTCCACTGCATGCAACTAAAAAAATATTAGAAAAGGATATCAGCAATGCTTCTTGCCACCATGTCATAAGCTTCAGAGAAAGTCTGAGAAGGTGGGCAAAAAGTTTCTCAAAGGACTTCAGAAAATCGTCTATGTATAACATACCTGCTGCTCAGGTCTTCTGTTAAGAAAAGTTGGAAAGAGAAATTTTATTCTTTAAACAAGTGAGCCTATGAAACAGTAAGCATCAAGCATAGTTGGTTGTGTTTATTTATTTGTTGCCATGGTTTAATGGAATTCTGGGCAAAAACCTAAATGCAGGTTAAGATTTTTAATAGCAGTAATAATGCCTCTCTTTTTTTGAGTGTCTCCTTGGGGAAAGCCCTGAGCTAGCCACATTACTTATATTTCTAATAAACTCCATGAATCTCCATTCTATAGATACAGAAGTTATGAATTAAATAAGTTATGTTATCGAAAGTCATACTCTTTGTAAACCACAGAGTAAGGATTCAATCTCATGACTGTCTGACTCTAAACTCACCACCCTTTCTTTTGTAGGTTGTCTCTTATAAAATACAAAATTTCTAAAGGAAAGCATAAAAATGCAATGCATGGCAAAATAAGATGTTACAATGAAATTTTTCTTCATTTATCCGAAAGTGTCAGAATAATAGCTTAGTTGATACTATAGGATGTTTTGCGGCAGTGATCATGACAACTGCCTTTTAACAAAATAATGCATTATTATTAGCTCATTGAACTATAATGGAGAACACTGTTTGCAATGGCAATGATGTCTTATAATACAGGGACTTTTGTCCTGCCCCCTATTGTGCTATTTTCTTTCTTCCACACTGACAAAGGCATTCAACAAAATGAGGAAATAGTGGAGGGCACAGCTGAATCAAAATTTGAAGCAAAACAGCCAAAGATAAGTGTGTCACATGAGAACAGCTCTTAATTGTTCTGTGATAATTCACTCAAAATATAATAAGGTTGTCAGAAAAAAATGAACTAGTTTCTTGCGGATTAAGAGAAAATCATTTGTAGCAGATGAAAGGGCATCTAGCATTTGAATAGACAGAGAAAAGAACTGCAAGAACATGAAATTACTTTTTTGCCTGATAAGACATTTATCTGTGTTTCTCTATCCTCATGCTAAATGAGGTCTAGCAGATAGAGTGCTTTGAAAACAGAAATGGTATTAGGTTGGAATTTTGTTCCAATCACTCAGAAGACAGACATAAATAAGCATTGCAGTGAGTCTGGTTACTAATGAGGAGACCTCTTTTGCAAAAATCATCTTAACTAGCCTTTTTTTTTTCCCTCTGAAAATTGCCCAGGGCTTCTTACCAAAAGCCAAAGCTGCATTCTATACATGCAAGGAAATAAGATGTATAAGTACCCTCTCTTCACTAGGAGAACTTGGAAACTAGACTATATTAGCTCAAATCATGCTTCTAGTGTTCACACAGATTTCAAAGCAGATGGTCATGGTAATTTGCTTTTGAAAATAAGCCTACAATCTTACCCATTCACTCAGAGTTTTTGAACTATGCATTCTCCTGCTAGAGGCAGCCTAATAACATGAAATAGACTCTGCATGGAACTTACACTTGAGCTCCCTCAAATCTGCCCTTTTAGTTGTGCCCCAAGGTATGGAATCATCACTTCAGTGATGGCCCCTCCAGACATTCAGCCTCCCCACTCTAAGTTGGACAATTAATTGGCGGTGTGTTTGATGGGAGTGGGGGGAGCCTGAGGTCTTTGCATGAAATAGTATAAGTGGGTGTTCAAGTGTCTTCAAAGTTAGTCAATGGAAATTCCTGGGGACTTTTGGGAATACATTTCCTGGGAGCTTTATGGAATCAATCCTTTTAACAGAGATTTCTCTAGAAATGTGGATCTATCTGGTGTAATGCAGAGGGAGTAAGGAACTGAGGATGGGGTCTAAAAGTGGAGGGGTTAGGGTCTCAGCAGTATGCCACAGGGCTGATTCTAAAGAACCTTCACGCCCCTTCCACCCCCCCACCCCCACCATTCATATGTGGAAACTTTAACCCTCAGTACTTCAGAATGTGACTGTATTTGGAGATAAGGCTTTTAAAAGGTACTTGAATTAAAATGAAGCTGTTAAGGTGGCCCCTAATCTGATATGACTGGTGTCCTTGTAAGGAGAGAAGATTAGGACACTGGGGAGACACCAAGGATGCATGCACACAGAGAAAAGGACGTATGAGGATTCAGAGAGAAGGTGGCCATCTACAAGCCAAGGAAAGAAGGCTCAAGAGAAACCATATCTGAAGACACCTTGATCTCGGACTTAGAGCCTCCAGAATTGTGAGAAAATTAATTTCTGTTATTTAAGCCATTCAGTTGGAGGTATCTGGTAACAGCAGCCTTTGCTAACAAATACACTGACCTTTTTCATAAAGGCAAAAAAATGAAACCAACCCAAACGTCCACCTGTAGGAAAATGGACTCTCTCTCTGAGGTATGGCTTTTAATATGACTCAGTGCAAGGGAACTTTAGTACCCTGTGCTTTATTATTCCAAGTCCCCCAAAACAGGAGAGAGAATCAATTCAACTTCTGGAGCACAGACAATGGCTATTCCCATTTGGATTATCCACATGAGTTTGAAAGAGTCAAGCTGAGGTCTGTGGCTGGATGAAATGGTGGTCCCAGCTAATTACCACAGTACTAGAAAGTAAATGTTTTGCTATTCATAAAAACTGAATGGCCCCCTGACCAATGTTCTATGAGCCCCCTTCTGTGTCCCTGTTGCATTTTCTTCACCTGATTTTGTTTTAGGTCTCTTAAATTTCCAGAAGAGGGAAGGAAGATGAGAATCAGAATTGTGTGTAGAACAGTCAGATTTGAAAACCTGTGCTGTGGTAGAGCTTATTTTAATCTACTTTCTGTCCTTACTCCCTTTGATGAATGTGAGCCTCTAGGCAGACAAGCAAGACTTGAATGTTAGATTCCAGTGCTGGGTCTCATAAGAACTTTGTAGGGTAGATAATAGTACAGCATAGCCATCAATCAAAATTTATAAGATTTGGTACTGAGGACTTTTATCTAATGAAGAATCAGTAGAGTAAGGAAGAATTTGCTGTAGATTTCATAGCAAAGAACTAATTTATCCAAGCTATTTTTTTCTATTACCTTAATCTTTAGGTTAATAAATTTTTGCACATTTACTGTAATTAAAGCACTGCATTTAAGGAGAGACGTTCTGAGAATTAAGTTTAGTAGAAACACAAGGTCAGAAACTGTTAATTAGGGTTACACATATTACAAATAAAATAATAATAAAAAAACTGATCAAGTCTATTTAATTCACTTTGTTACCAGAAGTTTTGTGTACCAATCATAGATAACAAAAATTGTTTCAGCTAGAATTTGATAATACAGGCAAATATTTGCATAAACAAAATTGTTCCCAGAATTAAACTTATAAAAGTAAACCAAAGGCATATTTCCTTATTGCAATAATGTCTAAACTCCATAGAAACAATCTAATTTTATATGTAAAGGAAATTGACTATCTTTATGATGTGCTATCTATATTCATTCAACTAAAAAAATTTTAACTCTGGTTATGTGTCAGGCACAATTCCTGGTGCTGGGGATATAAAATTAAATGAAATTGGAGTCACCAAGTAGCTTATTAGTCTACTTGGGATGATAGAAAAGTGAACAGCTACCATCATCTAGTACAATCTAATCAAGTTATGCAAAATTCAATGACTAATAATTGCATTTAGATAAGGGAGCAATTCACAAATAAGACTCAGTGTTCCAGCTGAGTCTTAGAAATGATTAGGGATTTATCAATGGCAGAATGGGGGCTCATAGGTGAATTAGGAAGACTGTAAGAGGAGAGAGAGCATTCTAGGCAAAAGGACATATAAGTTCATTCATTAACAGAGAAATTCAGTTCTGAAAATATACTTATATTGAGAGTCAGAAAATAAAATTAACAGTTAATCCATTTGGTTCCTGGAGGAACTTGATTCTTAACTTGTGCAGTCAGAAGTTTGGCTGCTTTTTATTTGTCTGTGCCAGTCTTACTTATTTGCTTTCAACTCTAAGTAATTTATTCTTAGTGTCTGTATGTGTCATAGAAGGTCTAGATATTTTAATTCTTAGCAATCACAAATATGAGATTTCTAAGAAGGATGTAGGGCATTTTTAAAATTCCCTATAACTTTTAGAACTTTCAAGAGAGGCAATAAAAAATTAAAATTTCCAGCATCCTAGAGACAGTCATGTGTCAAAAATACCCCCTTATAGCTCAAGGTTATACATCATAATTCCTCAGATTTCACTACAGTTTATTACAGTGAAAAAGTACCTGAATGGCCCTGTGTGCATATTCAATCTACCAGTATCAAAGGAAGGCAGATTTAGATCCTTTAAAATGTGGTTTCTATGTTTATAATGATATGTAGTCACATAAAAAATAATATACAGAACACCTTGTTTTACAAAATAGCTGTGGGAAAGTCTTTGACTAGAAATTATCCCAGTTTGGGAACATTAGATTAGACATTAAGATAAATTAAAGATATTATTAATCATTTGAAAGAGTTGATCATTTAAGGCGGCTGTTTCTACCAGTGGAAACAAAGATGGAGAACTGTCAAATAATTGAGTTGCTTGCAATTTTGCTTGGCTTCTAGAAACTGAATTGGAAACAGATGTGTGCCCACACAGCAAAAATGATCTTATTAGTAAATGTTTCTTTAAATGAAACACATGATGACAAAAATGATTCTTTAGTGAACTCCAAGTCACAGGAAAAGAAATATTAGATAAGTTGAAAAATATGCCATGGCTTTCAAATTTAAGAAGTGGAGACTAGCAATTTAGAGGCATTTTGCTGGAATGCTTTAGGAGAAAAAAATGTGCAATTCACCTATAATTCATTTTTTGTTAACATTTTGATGAACAACAAGAAATTGTTGCTGAAAAGATTAGGCACTTGAAAGAGGGCTTAAACTTCATCCTTTTTAGCCCAGTTTCAAACCCTAGTATATTTACTTTTGGTTGGTCAGAAGCACCAAAACAAACTTTCACTTAAAGAATTTAAGCAATTAAATCACACGTGGTTTCAAAAGAGGGAAATATTGTATGAAAATATATTTATATGATAATAATATAAATCATTTTACTTTACCCATGTCTGCACTGATTATCTGTATATCTTTTGTTTTAAACTTCTGATATTATTGAGTTGTCGGAAAAGTCATGACGTATTTTTTCTATGTTTTTCGTTGCAAAAATGCATCATGACTTTTCCGACAACCTAATAGAACAGGTTAGTTTTGCTTACTCTGCATTTGTAACCAAAATTTTTGTAGCATTTGATCTATGTGTTTGGTTAGGTATTTGAAGTTGTCTTTCCAAGAGAGTGACTACTTTACTTGAATGTTAAAATATAAAAATATAAATGAAGAAACATTTCACATGGCATTGTGCCACAGCTCCCTACATAGTATTTTCCACACAGTTGAAAAAAAATGTATTTATATATATGTCATTCCGCCCCCCCCCCCCACATTGGAAAACTGACTCTAGAGAAGGGGTAAGTTTAATTGTTACCACCAGGGGGCAGCAGAGGCTGTAGGATCTCAAGGCCTGGAAGTAGCTCTACCACCTAAGATGGCTGCAGTCCTGCACTCTTCCTCCATTTTTGCTGAGTTGCTGTCCTCAGGTGGGAGTGCACATCAGAATGGTCCAGGGAGTTTTGAATCATAATCTCTGGTGGAGTGGTTGGGGCATGTGTAGTTTCCAAAAGCTACTGTTTATTCTCATGCATAAGAACAGGTAAAGAGAGAAGGATAGAAAGCATCCCCAAGATGAGTGCCTGCTTTCCTATGGGTTGACCTTAGGGAACTGTGAAAGTATAGACCATAGATATAGGATTTTCAGCAGATTATCTGGGTATATTTGATCTCATATTCTCTACTCACTAATAGAAAGAAGGGTGAAACAGCCTGAACTGTTATCCCGAGGCCCCCCAAGAATCCATATTTTAATTGGTATGGAATCTCCACTGAGCTAAAGTGCATTAGACTTGCCTCCACAGTTTAGTTGGCCCACAAAGACCTCTGATTATTCTCTTTTTCTCTGGCTTACTCTAATTGAAGTTGCCCCCATGCTTTTAACTTAAGTCAGTAATTTCACCATTCACGCAAATAAGAAAATGCTTCCCTCTTTGTTCCCTGTTTCCTAAACTTTTAGTATTTACGCTAAAATCATTAATGGAGGTTGGAGCACATGGCTCTATTCTATCTTAGATATGCAGGGGGGGTTTGTTTGTTTTTTGAGGTGGAGTTTCTTGCAAATTATCATTCCTATTGTGCTGGACTCAGTATGGGGGGGTAACTTTTTCTATTAGTCTAATAAAATCATATATAAAAAATAGTCTTTCCATTTGTATCTTAGAGATTAATCTATAGTGCTTAAACAATAATTGAATAAAGACTGTGGTATAATAAAAGGGAAATAAACATATTTTTATGATTCTAGTTATTTCTTACAGTATAGGGTTTATTTTCTGGGCTCAGAGCATCATTTCATTTATGATAGACCTCAAGAACAAAGGAGATGAGTAGAATAATATATTTTCCTCTTGCTATCAACTAGTTCTTCTTTCAACTCTGTTTGGAGTATTGCAACCTCCCCTCCCTTATCTTTGAGGACAATATGATAGTAATGTCAATTTTTGATACTATCAATGGGTTGCCAGTTTTTGTTTTAAATGAGAGGCTCAGCCACTGTTTGGTACATCAGCAGTCTCTGAGAAACACATACTTGAACTTTCAAGGCAATGGCAGGCTATTGTTTCAATTCCATTGGAAATATTTGTATTTCTTTTTGAGCTCATTGAATCCACATTTTGGTGTTCCATGGGTTTGTAATCTTCTTCTTTCAGACTTCTGTTGTTATTGTTGAACATCATTTATTTCTTTACATGCCACCTGCCTGTTATTTCTTTTTTTCCCTCCTGAAAAAAATATATAGAGCTAACCAGTTAATATGTAAAGTTAAATTGTCAAATATCTCAGAGTCACGAGTATCCATCCATGTTTTCTGTGTTGTCCACTGAGGTGTGGATTACAAAGCCCATTGGCTACTTCTCACCGGTCAATGTGTTTTACAAGGACTTAGTACATTGCACTGGGTTAACAGTAATATTTTTTAGATTTCTAATTTCTCTCTAATCCAATATCTAATTCAATGCCAAGACAGATGAAAATATTATATAGACCATAGGCTAGCAAGAGAAATTTCTCCTAGATTGGAACGGACAAATTCAAAATTAGACAGAGTAAGCAAGCTCCATTGGCTTACTGGGCAACAAGATGTGACCCACGAGTGGCTGCCTTCATGAACCCAGAACGATCAGACAATTCTGTCTCTTTCTTGTTATGGTGCTTTTTTTGTCATAAAATATAACAAGAGACTTAACCTGAGGCACTGTGACAGCTCAGAAGAGCTGCCAATGTGCATTCAGGCATATAAATAGGAGGATATTGGATGAATGTTACTCCCTACTTTGTGCAAACCAATGAACAGTCTGTTGGGTCTTTTTCTCCTCCTTTTGGGTAAAATGAGAATGTCCAGAATTTTAAAGAACAGGTTTGGAATACTCAGGTAGCCTATCCTAAGGTCAAATGAAACTGCCATTTCTATTTGGATGTCTTGCTATTAACTTGGATAAAATATGTGAATGTTTAAATTGTTCATCTGATCCTGCCCCTTTTATCCAGCTTGCACAGAAAGTTATTCTCACATTACTCTAACTCCCCTCGGTTGGCAGTTGCCATATTTTATTGTTGTTTTAGAGGCTGCTTTTTATATTTTTCCAGCTTTCTTGATAAATATTTGACATATAACATTGTGAAAGTTTAAAGTGTACAACTGTTGATTTAGTACACATAGTGCAAATGGTTATCATCACAGAGTTAGCTAACAGCTCCATTAACTCACATATCTACCATCTTCTTTTGTGGTGGGAATATTAAGTCTATTCTCTCAGCTTTCATAGTGACTATTCAGTGGCCAATACAAAGTTGGCAGTGGATTCTGTAAAAGTTTTACATGTAGAGCTGATTCCATACTCAGCACAGGCAACTAACTAATGGACTATTTAGTCTGAACATGGTTTCTGTGTAGACTAAGAGAGTACCTGTACCTCACTCCTAAATTACTGTTGGGTTTTGTTGCATTTGCCTTAACCATCAAGGACATGCACTTTGAAGTAAAGCTTAGTCAGGAAGTTATCCTCTGCCTACAAAAACTGAAAGTAATCACCCCTCTCCCACTTCTCCCCTCCCCATTCCCATTCTTCTCTCCATGGACAGCCCCAGGCAGCTTCAAAAGCTGTATTTGATAATGTGTGCACTGCAGGAGAGCCGCACTGATCTGTGAAGTGGGAGATAGAAACTCAAGTAGCAAACAAACAAACAAACAAACAAAACCCCCAGAGAACCTTTAAAGATGACTCTTGCAGGTCTTAGAAAGTCCAATGAGCCTGAGACTCTTCTGAAATCAGTGTGTGAGTTTTGATACACAGGAAGGGTAATTTCATGATAAGATGTTGCAGAAACAGTGTGGCATCTGTCCTGGCTTGGCACATGGAGATGCATTGGAAGAAGCAGAGAAGGAAGACAAAGAAAATCCTGCCAGTAGGAGTTTACCAAACTTACTTAGAAAGTGTTAAATTTAACATGAGAACCATGCTCTGTCTTTAAATTTAAATAAAACACATAATGTGATGTAACCCATTTTTAATTAGCCAAAATTTTATAAGATCTAGAGTCCAAAAGGACCATTTAAAGTGCTGCTAAAGGAAAATGAGTGGATTCAACCAACAACTGAAATGAGATTTTTATGCCCAGAAAGTGTTTCAGCCACACAGATTGCTCTCTTGCTGAATAAAGAATTATGGTGTCTTTGTGACTACAGTTAACTTATGCACATACAAAATCCAAGTTTTGGCAGACTCTGTGTTTTCCTTAGGAACATTTCATGCACCAGAGCAATAATTTTGAGGTCTGGATAAACATACTCTATAAATATATGATTAAATTTTGCCTTTAACTACGACTCAACTCTAGTTAAAGTCGTGAGTACTTTCAGATGGGAGGCCACAAGTACTTGGTCAGGAAATACAGAAAATGGAAAAGCTAAGACTTGTATTTTTAGAAAGGGGGTGAGGGATAAAGGAGATCATTTGGGACAAGGCAATATCCTGGGAGTAAATGGAAGGACTTAATCACATTTCAGCTTGCACTTTAATTCATGACCCACAGTCTGTCTTTTAAATGCTATGTCAAAATGCAAAGGCAGAATAGCAAGAAAATTTGGGACATGCAATGAAGTCACGTCACACAGAGAGTGCTGTTTCCTATGCATACTTCTCAAAAGAGAAAGAAAGGTTCTAGGGGAAATGTTAAATGTTCTAGTCCCCTGAAAATATTTAATCCAGAAATCATTAAATAATTTCTAAAAAATATTTCACTAGGATGACTCTAGAGGACATAGATTTAGGGAAACTTTAAACATTGCATATATAATGTACACATCTGATTCAGGAAATTATTTTCTAAAAATAATAGAAACTTAAAATTTAATGTGTTCCCAGTGGAATGCAATTAGCAAAATCCAGAAGGTTGAAATTTTTTACAGGACAAATGATTTATTTCTTTTCTATAAGAAATGTTAGAATAAGAGTAGGGGGAGAATCTATACACTAAAAGTGATCTAAGATGAGTATCAGCCCATTTAATATACGGACTTTATTAGGAGTTTGATTCAAATGTACCAAATTGTGAACAAAGTTGCACAGCATTTATAAGACAATTTAGAAAATGTAAGCACAGGGAATGTTTGATTATATTAAAGAACTACTGTTAATTTTATTCAGGTGTGTGATGATGTTTAAAGCAAACAATTCCAATCATTTGGCGGTACATGCTTAAATCTTTACAGATAAAATAAGTTATTGTGTTTGACTCAAGATTTTTGGTCTTGGAAAGAAAACCAATGGAAAACTTTTAAAACAGAAGGGTTTTGATTTCTTTGCCTCTACTTATAAATTAGAGGCTACTTTAAGAAATACCTATTAGCAACAAACATATATATATATATATATATATATATATATATATACACACACACAAATGATTATATTCAGAGGGAATTTACAAATATTCAGAGGTATTTACAAATGATTATATTCAGAGGAAAATCTCCCCTACCACTAAGAGAGTGAACAAAAGAACTACACACACAGTTTGTAGAAGAAAATACATTTTATATACTGTTACTAGGATTCAAGGCAGTCAGAATACACCCAAGGAGGCCTATTTTTCCATTTAAGCCCATTTCCCACCACCATCAGGATGCATTAGGCATTTGCTCTCCTTTGGGAGGATGTGCTCAATAATGCCCCTTCCTAACTGCAGGGTCATTGGGCAGGGATGCTACCTGGCTGTATGTGTGGAACAAAGATGGATGTAGGTTGTAGTTAGGGTTATATGGGGTCATGCTGCCAGGTGGATGTCTGTGGTGACACCACCTTCCATCACTCTTGATTGGAGAAGAAACTCAGGTCAGCCTGCAATACTCTGATGGTGAACAAACATCCTCTGTACCTCACTCTCCCTCATTTGATTGTCCATATTCTATCTATGGGATAATGTACTGTGTATATAGGATATGTATATAGGTTTAAATTTAAAGGGTAAACTGCTGATCGCTTAAATGTAGATGTCACTAGAAGAAACTAAATAAGAGAATAACAAATCAAAGGAAAGCCCAAGAGAATACAGAGACTTCACAGAGAAAAAAAATAAAAAAACAACAAAATAAGTCACAGTCAGTAGAGGCTGGGAAACAAATAGACACAACACAGGCCGAAAAATCCAGCTAGTAGCTGAATTTGTACATTATAGGTTTTGGAACAAAAAACAAAAAAGGACTTAGGAACAAGATAGAAGGATGGAAATGGTATGGAAAATAAAATGGAACCTGGGAATTTCAGAAACTACCCAGATAGTGGGTGGTTTAGTAAGCCATGTTTCAGTAGTTATGAATAGATGAATCCTGGATCCATTAATTCATTTTTTTGCTAAAGTTTTTTGAGTACTTTCTGTGTACATGCTCCTTTTAGGCACTAAATCTGCAGTGATGATCAAACAATAGATGCCTATAATTTCCTATCTGTGGTTTGCTTCCATCAGTTATTGCTTCATTCAAGAAGAATAACTTGAAATTCTCTTGCAGAAATGAAGGCTTACTCTGAATATGAGTACTAGATATAAAGGAAGCAAATGAATGTGTGTGCTTCATAGCTAAACGAAGCACCAAAAGTGGACACTTACATGTGATGGAAAGCTGACAGCTCCCTCCCCTTGCATCTGGACATAACACCTAGGATAATTTAGGCTAATCTCACTCCCATCACAGAAACGACAATAAACATTTGTAAATCCAAAGGGGAGAGGTGCAAAGAATAGATGGGGTTACTTTCCTTTCTTTGACATTTTTCTTTCTATAATTTCTCATGAAAATGAGCCTTGAACAGCTTGAATGGTTTCTGAATACCAAAATCAGGCATGGGAGGTACAACAGAGACCAAACAAAGGCAAAAGAGACACACAACTGAAAATGAGCTGCGTGTTACATATGTTTCAAATTAATCAGGAATCTCCACAGATTTGGTAAGAAATGAGGACTATAGCCCCCAAGTTCCATGAAGGAAGAATCTATATACTTCTGCTTGTTTCTACCATTGGATTTTAAAGGACCTAGCATATTTTCTGGTACCTATTAGTAAAAATTTATTGAATGAATGAATGAATGAATGAATGTCAATGACAAAGACTTTAATGACAGCAAAGAAAATGAAATATATGAAGATGGTTATCAAACTTGTATTCCTTATGCCTAGTTTTTGTCCTATTTCAGTCTTAATGTCTGCTTCTCTAGGGATTCGTGCTCTTTTGTATTCTTAGTCTTATAAGATATGTTAAACTGATATAATTCTTTTTTATCCATGACACTAAGATGGTATTAGATATATGCACTTAATGAGATTATACATCAGTAGTTAGTGTTCTATACATACTTGGAGTATTGAGTTGAGAAATTTTATCCCCCCCCCCCATTAGTAAGGATTAAAAAATAAACCCAATAAGCATCATGTCAACTCTCAATAATTCAAAGAGTGGTTATCTCTTCAGAGAATTAACAAGGTTCTGTGCCGTTTTTCCTTTGACTGACTGACAAGTTCTCCTGGTGGGAGATGAAAAGTAAAATGCATTGCCCTGGGATGGTATTGATGGGTCATGGAGTTATACAGGAATGGTGGGTAGATGGTCAGAATAATTGTAGCAGAATATGAGAGTTTGGAATCAAATCTGTATCCCCTTTACCCAGAATCCCACACAAGTGCTGGGTAGACACATAGTCATATTAAATGAAAGTCCAGCAGATAGGCATAGTGTGGCAAAAATATCAGAATCAGACGTAATTTTCAAATGTTCTACTTCAGAACTATTTGATTTTGAGTGGGTTACTTAACCTAATTTTAAAATGTCCTTGTCTCCAAATGACAGTAATGATGCCAAACTTATATAAATGTGAGAATTAAATTTGTTAATACATTTAAAATGTTTAGTACAAGGCTTGACTATTATTAGGGTGCCACAGATGCTAGCGAATGTTATCTTTCTTTCAATAGAAAAATAATTAAATACTTTGTTATAATAAAATAATTCTTTATAATTATGACTACTCTTCAGTTTTATCACTTTAATTTTTTTGCTGTTGTTGTTAACAACTTAGTTTGCCTTCATTGAAATCTTGTAACATGCAGATGTAATGTTCTTTTTTTTTAAAGATTTTTATTGGGGAATTTGGGGAACAGAGCTGGGGAATTGGGGGAAGGGAACAGATAAGTTGCTGTCCTTTTGTTCTTCAGTCTAGTTGTGGAGGACGTTGCTTCACTGGCCTAAGTCAGCACCATCATTGCACACTTCCCGGGCGAGGCAGATCAGTCGCCGACTTCTGGACGGCCACTCACTGCGGCTGCTGGCCACTCACACTGGCTGCTGGCTACACACGGTAGCCCATGGCAACCCACTGCAGCCGGGGCTGCAGCCTAGGCCATCGCCTGCGACTCATGGCAGCCCAGCTGCAGGTCGAGCTGTTGTTCAACATCTTAGCTGCAGAGGGCAGTGTCACTGGCCCTCATATATGGGATCCGAACCGGGGCCCTCTGGCATCCCAAGCCAGCTCTTAACCAATACGCCACTCAGCCAGCCCAAGATATAATGTTCTTTATCATTGGCCTGGAAGACATTCTTTTAAGATAAATTATTGTAGGTGCTTAAAATATTGACTTAAAGGGATTTTTAGAAGTCATCTAGTCTAGATTGTTGATTCTGCAGATGAGATTATGCTAAAGCAATGAAGCTAACTAGGTGGCATGTGGTCACAGGTAACAGTCACAATTCTAATGACTGCTCAAGTCTCCGCCATTCTGTCTAGTTCTCTTTCCAGAGAAACTCTAGCTTTGTTTAATGATGTCTTGATTAGACTATGAAGCAGACAGTTGACCCAAGGTAGACTCATGAGCTTCTCTTTCCTACTAAAATGAATTTATGACTCAGAACTGTTACAACTCGAGGCTGATGGTAGAACTGAGAGGCATGCTGGGGGCAGAAGCCACACTGGGTTGCCCAACGACACATAGTAACAGAGAAAACCAGCCAACACAGGGAACATGGTGGAATTACAACCCTGTCGTCTCCCCCTAAACTCCTCTTCTTTTTTTTCTTTTTTTTTTTAAATTGGGGAATTGGGGGAGGGGAACAGACAAGTTGCTTTGTTTTGTTCTTCAGTCTAGTTGTGGAGGATGTTGCTTCACTGGCCCAAGCTGGTACCATCATTGCGCTCCTCCCGGGTGAGGCAGATCAGTCACCGGCTTCTGGATGGCTGCTCACAGTGGCTGCTGGCCGCTCACACTGGCTGCTGGCTACACACGGTAGCTTATGGCAACCCACTGCAGCAGGGGCTGCAGCCTACGCTGTCGCCGGCGACTCACAGCAGCCCAGCTCCAGGTTGAGCTGTTGTTCAGCATCTTAGCTGTGGAGGGCAGTGTCACTGGTCCTCATATGTGGGATCCGAACCAGGGCCCTCTGGCGTCCCAAGCCAGCTCTTAACCAACGTGCCACTCGGCCGGTCCTAAACTCCTCTTCTTTTGCTTCTGCTTCTTAGAATGGGTTTCTGCAACCACAACCAAAAAAAGCCTTCACAAGGACTAAATTAATATTCATTTTTGTGCAGATCAAGTATTTAACTGAAAATGTATACCTTATTAATAGACATTAATTAATGCAACTTGGAACTGGATTTCACAAATGTGTTCGCATTTTAGATGTACTCTTGTCTTTCATGAAATAGCGCCATCTGCTAATAGCTCTGATCAAAACAAAAAACATTACTTAAACTAACATAGAGCTTTGAAAGTATGAAGAGGAAGATTCTTTAATTTTATAATTGCTCTTCCCTGCTACTGAAATTAACCAGCATTTTATCTTTAATGGGAACAATTATGAAGGGAAACATTTGCCACCTAATTTAAAGGTTAGCCATTATGGCATGATTAATATCTATGGGAAAAAGAATCAGCAAAGTGCTACAGTGTTACAATCAGTGTGATTGATTGTCCCAGTGAATACCTGGGATATTTAACTCCTCATTTTCTTCAATGGATCATAACTGTATCTGCTAGGAAGTAGACACAATAAATGTTAGTTTCCTGCTTTTGTCTACAAAAATATATGTTTCTAATAATAATTAAAAAAACCTTTATCTTTCATTTAAAACATTTTGCTTTTGGCAAGGAACAGTTTTCACTTTGATTTTCAGTTTCACGTCTCAGTAACGCTTCCTCACTGACAGGCACAGAGCGGGGAGGAGCTTGAAACACTTGGGAAGGTAACAGCGTTAGAATGAGTCATCACCAGCACTGTGTTTCCTGGGAACTGAGTCTGGGAGAATGCTTCACTGCCATTTATCAGTGGCTCTCAGCTTAGTCCTTGTCATCGCTCACCTCTTTTCCATGATATTTCCATGTATATAGGAGAAATGGGAGAAATGGTTTTTAAAAATCCATCTTTCCAGTTGGAAATCTTGAAGAAATTAAGACTTTATTTTTATGTAACTAATGTTTTCTAAATAAGATGGCTCCTTTGTCAGGCTGAAAAATTGATTCTCTGAAGAAAAAAACCCCAGTCAAATGTACAGGGCTTAAAGCATTCTTGCTATGGCCACGTGGCTAATAAGTTTCTGCTGTGGCCCAGTATTTCTCACGCCGCAGCACACATCTGTGCCCCCAGGATGTCCTTATGCTGATGCTGTCCTTTCCCAGCCAAGCAGTGTGGCCTGCCACTTGGTATAATAAAGCCCCTTGAGAGGCATTGTGAACTTGACTGGCTGGCTACATATTCAGCTCTGCCAACTAGCAATGGCTAGTTTATTTTTACAAATTGCTTATTGAATTTACTGTATACTTTTGCTTTTATACGCAGCAACCCTACCTTATGAAAAAAGAGAATACTATGTCCAGCTGCAGTGTTTGGTACCTTATTATAACAATCCGTTCTCTGTTAGAATATAGAGTCATATCTCAAAATGGGCAGATAACTGCTCTTTCTAGACCACTGCATCAGAATCACTCGCCGGTAGGATTGAGAGAACTTCAACCTAAAATCCTCTCCAAACCGAACTGCTTTATTGAACCCTTGGATGTCCGTTAGGTGTGGCTGCCTTGCTGAGCCTGCAATAAGTGTGCCTAACTCTGGAGTTCATCATTAAGATAACTTTTACGCCATCCAGGTCCTCTAACATGTCTTTACCTCCATTTTCTTGACTTCCTTCAGTAGGTCCCAACAAATGCTGGAGAAAGGAATATAATTTATTGGACAACTTCAAACCCTCAAATACAAATAAATAGTATGCTTCTTTTAGTTTAGGAGGAGACTTATTCCACTTCATACTGAATCAGTATCTATTATCAATGCCTGTCTATCTACCCTTTCCCTAATGTGAAATTACTGAACATCTATGATGAGCAAAGGACTCAGCAAAGTGTTATTGGGAATATTAAAGTGCATCAGACACATCCTCAAAGGAGGTTACAGGCACCTGAGTGCAATGATATAAACAGGTGTAGTTAAGAGCACTGGTTTTAGCAGTGAGGTGGTTCTAACATGAGTAGGGCATAGAACTCGGAGACCTTGAAGTTTTGAACTTGGACACTGGCGAAGTTTTGAGAGGTTGTATTTAAATCCCTATACTGTCCCATGTGTCATTATAAAGCCTTACCAAGGCCTGGGACACAAGAGAGCTGGCATGAGGAATGATACCCTTTGTGTCTTCTGTCAGGGATGAGATTGTGCTGCCATTGAGAATGCTGAGCCAATTTATAGCAGTGGAGCTCTTCTTTTTATTTTTAGTTCCATTACGCTTTTTTCTTCTTGGATGTAATCCGAGGTAGTGGTTCCCAACTGAAAATGAGATGGCAATTGTAACAGACGATGGAAACAACCACCAGACCGAATGCTTGCCAGTTGGTGCGGTTGAACTCCTCTCGGCTTGGAAATTCAGAGCAAGGAGGGATCTTTGTGGGTTGAAGTAGTCCCTTCAGGATCTGTAAGAGTCTGCCTCTCACTCCCACTATTTTCAGTCAGGTCTTCATCAGATTCTCCAGACAGGAACCTCTCCATTTTTGAGCCCAAGGCTAAACAAATAGCAAACCTCCAATGAAGATATATAGGACCACTTAGTTATAAATTGTTATTTAAATTTATTACAAAGTAATGCATACACTTTGCAAAACATTAGGAAACAAGTCCTACAAGAAAAAGAAACTTTTCCTTCATCACTTTAACTGTTTTCAGTGTTTAATCCCTTTTGTTTTTTCTGTCATGCACACTATATGTATAGGAGTACATTCATGTCACTTTTCACAAAAATGGGATCCATTGCACAGTTTTAGTACTTGCATTACTATAAAATTTAACTCCATATTCTGAATATGTTTCCCTGTCATTTAATATTCATCCTTGGCATTATTTTGATGGCTGATAATGGCTTATAACATATGAATGTAACATACTTTATCTAAAGAGCTCTCTATTGCTGGATATTTAAATTATTTCTAGTTTTGTGTGAGTACAACCACATAAATGAGTGTAACTACATATATTTCAAAGTGTTAATAATTACCAGTTGAAAGTAAAAAGATCAAAATGATCCTTTTGAAACACAGCTATGGGCTATAAGTTGGCTAATGGACTTTATACCCTGGTACCTCTTGGTTAAGATCTTATAAAACTGGGCAGAGTCTTAGAGAAGATGGTCTGGGTTTTCAGTTGATGGGAAAACTTGCACTGCTCTTTAAACAAAAGGGGTCATTTGAGTCTGTGGAATGGACTAAGTAAATAAGAAACAGGAAGAGTAATGGTTTGTAGACAGAGAGGTTCAGGGGAAGTCTGGCTTTACTGTGATTGATGGCCTACAAGTGGAAAACAATGACATGCTTGGCAAATGTTTAACAATCTTTAAAAAAAAAAAAGTCTTTCTTCTGTCCAGTGAATAAAACTTTTAGAATGCCCTTATTTTAAAATTATTGTATCAAATGTTATTTTTATTTTGAAACCTTTTAAAAGCTATGAAAAGATATATTTTATAAAACTTCTTTAGAGAAATCATAATCAGCATTTCTAACCAAAGAACAATTGTGGGAGGGAGAATTCTTTTCAGAAATACAGAGAACAATGAATGCCAAGTTTCTGATTTTCAAAGGAGTTGTTAAATAAGGCACAAAAATGAACTGGGGAAAAAAGTTATGGAATTTTATCAAGTTTCTCTCAAGTCAAAGAAAGGGTATTGCAGAGTTTGATAGCATAAAGATTAGGCTTGGATTTTTAAAATATGCATGCTGAGATTACAAAGCTGCATAAATTTGATTATAGTATGAGCCTCTTATAATATTTTTTTAACTATGGCGGTCATATTCAAATAATTAAAATAAAGTCTTATGCTTATGCAAGTCTAATGTCATAGATAAATCAATACAAACTCAATATTAAAATTTAAAAAAAGAAAAATGAAAGACTCTCACTATCCTTCTGATATATCAATATTCCTTCTACAAGAAAAATTAAGGATTAAAACTTTTCAAATGTTTTTGGTTTAAAATTATTTTATCAAATTATGTTATCTTATTTTGGAATCTTTTAAGAGTGATTAAAAATATACTTTTAATAAACCTCTTTAGAGAAACTATAATTACTATTTCTAACCAAAGAACAATTTAGCATATATGTTATATGTGCTAAATATAATAGAACTTACATTTATATATGTAAATAGATTCTCCAACAATTTGGAAATAAGGGAAATAGAAGCAATCTCTGTGAATTATATTTTCTTAATTAAGATTTGCTTAACTGTAATGACTCTATAATAAAGAAGACTGCATTAAAAAGAATATATCAACAGAAGGAAAATGTTTACTATAACAAAGGAGTTAAATGTTTGACTTTTAAAAGTGTGTACATCTAGGGGGCCAGCCGAATGGCTCAGTTGGTTAACGGTTAGCTTACGAGCTCTGAGCAACAGGGCCGCTGGTTTGATTCTCACATGGACCAGTGATGCTGCGCCTGAGCTGAGCTGTCAACAGGTGGCAGGATGGCTCAGCTGGTGAGAGCACGTGCTCCTAACAACAGAACTGCCTGTTCAGGCCCACCTGCAAAAAAAAAAAAAAAAAGTGTGTACGTCTTAGCTCTCTTCAGATAGATGCTGGATTTGTAGTGTAGGAATATGTCTGTTCCTCAGAGAAGTGTTCTAAACTCTTTGCTGGAGAGGTGTCATTCTTCTGGGCTTGTTGTTTAGAAATAAAAATGGTATAACTGCTCCATAAATAAGAAATGTTACAGCTTTTTGCCCACAATTTTCTAATATATTAAACAGAGCCAGTTAGTTAGTAACTTCTACTCCCTTTGCCTTAGAACACTTTACATTTTTGTCCTGGCATGTATGTAGTATTCACATAAATCTGCTTCTAACATTGTCTGGGAGAAATACCTAAGTGCTAGGATGACTAATGAAGTTTGGTTCCTTAAGCAAGAGGATAATGAGAATCATAAGGTTTCAACAGTTCAGAAGGACAGCATGGAGGTGAAGAATGAATGATTTCAGGGGCAAGCTGAGGTCTCCCAAATCTCTGTAAAATGTTCCCTGAATATGAGTAGAGATTGCATTTTGTTTATTAGGCTCTGCATATGAGAGAAGTCAGTGCAATGCTGCACTCATAGAAAGGCTACTTGAGACCTGTAGATGATGTCTTAAGCCGAAAGGTAGCTTTTGAGAAGCCTATCTCACATGTGACTGAGTGATCTTATGATGCTGCCAGTCTGATTTATATTTGTTTTTCTTTCACATTAACTCCAGGACTCCCACAATCTAAGTAAGGCAAGTAAAAACACTAGCGTACTGGAAATGGTACCACTCTAGTTTAGCAAATTCGATCAACATTAAGGATAACTTATTTTTATTCTCTTTTATTGTTCACCTCTTTGTCTTTTTTATTATACTATGCAGGTTCTGTAACTTTATCTTCTCACACTTTAAAAAATTTTTAAACTTCCATCTATTATATGTAAAGTTTCCATATTCTTTAACTATTCTTTTTAAAATGGCATCATGTTTATTTCATGAATTTAATATTTTCCATTTTTTAAGGATAATTATTTTAGTTTTTTAAAGTTGTTTTTGCTGACTTGTTTACTTTGAAACACTGTCTTTTTTTTTTTTTTTTTACTGCGCAACAATGGTGGTAACTTTTTGTGAGTTTTACTCTTTTCTTTAGAGTTAGAAGTTTTCTTCAAACATTTGCTGATTTCTGACTGGATTAAAAAAGAGGCAGTAAAGCTGTGTGTCTGTCAGTCCAGTTATAATATTGAGGAATCCCCAAATCTGTAGTATTTTTTTTTCCTCCAGAGCAGGTTCTCCATCCTTCTGCCTTAATGGTTAGATGACCAACTGGCCTTGATGGGAGAAGAGGACTCATGCTTTGGCATGTGTGCTGTACCTCACTTCTGCCCTCATCTGTGCTTTGTGTCCCCAGACTAGGACCTTTTCTGGTAAAATTTCTGCAAGGATTTAGGAGGGGCTGTTGCTCTGATTGAATGGAGACCAGACCCTCAAATTCTTGCATATATATAAAGTGCCAGCCAATCCCTGTTTTAGTCTCTCATGACTGACCCTACTTTCCATCTCACCTTCAGCATTCCTGGGTCTCAGGAGTGAATCATCCTGTCAGTATGCACCTCTGAAGACATGGGGTTTCCACTTTTTTTCACTCTGTTAGGTCTCTTTCCATTTTGCAATCTGCTTTACTTCTTCAAAGATTTATTGCTAGCTCTCATCACTGTTATGTGAACTCCTGCTCTCTTTGTCCTTTTGTGTTTACCACTCTTACTCTATTTGTCTCACTTCAGGATGGCATCAGAGAACAATGTTTGAGGCTACAGCCATATTTGTGCATAGCCCAGACTTTAACTTCTAGTGGAGTGCCTTAAAACAGAAAGGAAAATTTACAACCAGGTTTGAGCAGGTCTCCTGGACCACCCCCCTCTTTGATGAAACTGCTTCTCTAACACCAGGAGCACCCTACTATGTCTATACCTTCTTATCTAGGCAACACTGACCCCAGTCCCAGAAGAAGGAAAGACATATTTTGTTCCCCCACATGCTCATTTTCTGTCATGGTATCACTTTCATTCCACAAAGAAGGACATGATGCAGCCATGTGTTCCCAAAATTATACAATTGTCTGGCTTCACCACATGTCTTGGATTTCAAGTTATTAAGTTATACCATATGTGAGAGATCAGCAGCCCTGGATGTACTGCTCTAAGCTCTATTCAGTTTCTTTGCAGCCTCTCCTTGGCAAAAGTTTAGAAATCTTGTGGTCATAGCTAATGCAGGGTCTCCCTTGTCAAAGACAAATAAATAAAACAAAGAGTGACAGTGACATCAATGCAATAAAAGTGACACCAATTACTTGTGCACAGATACAACCATTTCACCTGAGAGAGCTGGGAAAAAACACTCTATCCTCTTCTGGTTTTTTTGTTTGTTTGTTTTTTTATGACCATGAAGAACAAAAATTTCCCAGCCTCCCCTTGGAGGAATTCTGCTGCATTACAATTCTGATAGCCAAGAAGTTCTTCATTATATCCAACCTAAATTGCTTCTGACTTAATTTAATGCTATTTTACTTCATTCAACTCACCATGGAAAGGGAAAAAGTAATAAGTTTCAATTTCATAGAAACCCTTCATATACTTGAAGACATTGATTAAGCCATTCCAAGTTTTTCTTTTCCAGCCTAAAAAACTCTGACAAAAATCCTTCTGAAATGATTTTTAGATTGGGTTCCATGGATATTTCTCTCAGTAAAACATAATCTGACTGAAACTTTCAAAATTCTCTTGTCTCTTCCTATTTTTTCGCTACACTTTTTTTTTAACTAGGCATGTATTTCAATCACACTTTATAAACCTCCTTTATAATGTTTAGCACTTTACATACTCAAAACATATAGGTCTTTAAAAAATACAACTTTATTCTAAACTAACTAAAGCAGATAGCATGGTAATTCAAAAGTGATTACTAGCTAACTTTGGTCTTATGAAAACATAAACACTGGTCTCCCAGACTGAATTTCCTCTTTCATATGGTCACAATTTGGAGAACTGCTGGGTAGACGACGGCAATGTTGCTTCTGGAGACACTGCTGGGGAGAAGCCCTAAGGGTGCCAGTGCGGTTAGTTTGAGCTAAACAAAAAAAACAGTAAAAGTGCAGATTTAATCAAATCCAGTTGAGAACACAGTGTTGGGGATTGCATCTGGGAGAAGAGGAATTATAAGACCCAAAGCAACTTTCAAAAGCTTCTCTAAAAGCACATAGGTACCTCAGAGTTTCTGTTTTCAGTTAGAAAATATCATACCATGAAATAATTAATAGCTGCCCATGGTATTTTGACACAATTGACCTTTACAGTTAAGATATGGAGTCCTAACAGAGAAGAATTACTTAATAAGGATTACTTAGTAGGTGTTAAGTCCTGAAGACGGGACCAAGTATTTAATCAACTTTAAAATATGAAAGGCTATTTATTCTGTGATCCCAGTAATGGGCATAGGCTATTTTTATGTGTCCAGCATTCTTTCTCATTTTTGGTAAAAAAAAAAAAATATATATATATATATATATATATATATATATGTATATGTATATATATATACACACACACACACACACACACATATTTATATATATATATATACACACATATATATATTTTTTTTTCTTTTTTTTTCTTACAGGAAACCATTCCATGGGATTTTGGACTTGAATGGAGTGACCCCTCTTCCCTACTCTCTTGCTCAACCAGCATTAAGGGGTAGACGCATGATACAGGCCTTGCCCACATGAAGACTACATGCCCACTGGCCACAGTGACTGTTTGTAGACAGATATGTGATAGGAGCAGTGGTATTTTAGGATGTTTCAGCCAGTCTCAGACAAGGAAAATGGACACTTAGGTACTAGAAGCTTCCAATATACAGAGAAGCAACAACTCCTGTGTCAATAAATTCTGCTCCCAACTCCTTTTTTTTTTATTACCCCAGTTTCATTTGAATTTCTATTATAGTTAAAAGTCCAAATTAATAGAATGTATCAGAAATACTCCATTTTATAAACAATGAAAATGAGAAATTAAATAAGTGATTTGCCTTAATAAGTTAACAAGCAGCTTGTTTTCTGTAAAGCTATACTTGATATCCAGCTCTCTTAACCTTTGTTCTTTGAATCCTTATGTCCTGGTCACTTGCAGTGTGTCAGGTCCTGGTGGTAGAACAGTAAGTTTCCCCTCACAGAGTTTATAGTCCATTTTTCTTTAATACTCCATATTGGCCTGAAGAGTATTTTCATGAGCCTCTGTATTTTTTACCCTCCATCAGGTGCAACTGATCACACAGATTCATTGCACACAAATTTTCAAATATGAAATACATCTTTACTATACTAAGTCACAAACATGACTAGCAATAGGTTACGGTAGATAGGTAAGATATGGAAGCAATGTCTCATGATAGTTAAGTTAACTGTTAGATATTTGAAAATTTGTGTGCAATGAATCAATGAGATCAGTTTTGCCTGACGGAGGGTTGAACAATTTAAAGTCTCCAAGAAAGTACTTCTAAAAGCAACAAGTCGGGCCGGCCGAGTGGCGCGATGGTTAAGAACTCGCTTGGGATGCCAGAGGGCCCCGGTTCGGATCCCACATATGAGGGCCAGTGACACTGCCCTCCACAGCTAAGATGCTGAACAACAGCTCGACCTGGAGCTGGGCTGCCATGAGTCGCCGGCAACGGCGTAGGCTGCAGCCCCTGTGGCAGTGGGTTGCCATGGGCTACCGTGTGTGGCCAGCAGCCAGCGTGAGCGGCCAGCAGCTGCAGTGAGCGGCCGTCCAGAAGCCGGCGACTGATCTGCCTCGCCAGAGAAGAGCGCAATGATGGTGCCAACTTGGGCCAGTGAAGCAACGTCCTCCACAACTAGATTGAAGAACAAAACAACAGCAACTTGTCTGTTCCCCTTCCCCCAATTCCCCAGCACTGTTCCCATCCCCCCAATTCCCCAATAAAAATCTTTAAAAAAAAATAAATAAAAATAAAAATAAAAATAAATAAAATAAAATAAAAGCAACAAGTGGTGCTGGGAAATTTTGAAAGCCATGTGCAAAAGAATGAAACTAGCCTGCTATAAGTCACCATATACCAAAATTAACTCAAAATGGGTCAAAGATTTAAATATAAGACCTAAAACAATAAATTGCATAGAGGAAAGCATAGGTACTAAGCTTATGGACCTTTGGTTTAGAGAGAATTTTATGAATTTGACTTCAAAGGCAAGAAAAGTAGAAACAAAAATAAATGAATGGCACTTTATCAAACTAAAAACCTTCTTCACAGAAAAAGAAGCCAACAAAACAAAGAGGCAACCAACCTAAAGGGAGAAGATATTTGCAAACAATACCTCTGATAAGGGGCTAATATCCAAAAGATATAAATAACTCATACAACTTAACAACAAAAAAAGAAACAATCCAATTAAAAAACGGGCAAAGGGCCTGAACAGATACTTCTTCCAAAAAGACATACAAATAGATAACAGATATATGAAAATATGCTCAACTTCACTAGCTATTTGGGAAATGCAACTCAAAACCACAATGAGCAACCACCTCACACCTGTTAGAATGGCTAATATCAACAAGACAACATATAACAAGTGTTGGAGAGAATGTAGAGAAACAGTAACCTTCATACACTGCTGGCAGGAATGTAAATTGGTACAGACACTACAGTATGAAACTGCCTCAAAATATTAAGAATAAAATTACCATATGACCCAACAATCCCTCTTCTGGATATCCAACCAAAACATCTAAAAACATTTATCCGTAAAGATATATGTACCTCTGTGTTCATTTCAGCATGATTCATGGTGGCCAAGATATGGAAACAATTGAAGCGTTCTTCAAAGATGATTGGATAAAGAAGATGTGGTACATATATACAGTGGAATATTACTCAGCCATAAGAAAGGATGAAATACTGCCGTTTGTGTCAAGCTGGATGGATCTTAAGACTATCATGCTAAGCAAAATAAGACAGAAAAAATTGATTTCATTCATATGTGGCATATAAAACCGAAAGCAACAAACGAACAAGATAAACAAAGAAACAAAAGCTTATAGACACAGACAACAGTTTAGTAATTACCAGAGGGTAAGAGAGAAGGGGGGTGGTAGATGAGGGTAGAGCAAATCAAATATATGGCGACAGAAGGAGAATTGACTTTGGGTGGTGAACAAAATGCAATATATAGATGATGTATTATAGAATTTTACACTTGAAACCTATATAACCAATGTCATCCCAATAAACTTAATAAAAAATAAAAGCAACATTTTGTTATAGTAAATTAAATTATAAAGAAGAAAACAAAAGATTTTATATGTAATCATAAATATTACATTTAAAAATATTAAACATTACAATAAATCTTAAAACCTTTTTTAAACCCCATTTTGTAGTTGAAATAATACAAAAACTAGGATGATTAAGCCACTTTGTCAAATTCATACTCCTTTCAGTCTATTCTTAGGAAGAGGTTTATTGTTTGTTGCTTAATTCATTATGCAGATTGTCTACAAGTAATAATAATGAGGTTAAATATTTTTTCTTGTCATACTCATGCAATAATATGCATGATATCTCTGTTAAATAGCTATAATTCTTGTATTACCTTAAAGATCTAAAAGCTAAATAAATACTACTAATGGAATCATTACTATAAAAATATTTCATTGCCAGGTGCTTGCATTGTGGGGAGGGATACAACAGACCCAAGATTCTTCCTGTTCTTTCATCCTGTCTTGAAGTTGCAATGACCCTGCATCTCTTGCTAATCTCAAATGCCCCAAACATATCATCTCCAAAACCTCCCATCAAGACAAAGGAACCCTAGAAGGTATAACATGAAAGGATAATGGTAAGTCTAAAGTATACCTAACCTTTTTATCTCTTAGATTCAAATGCTTCTTGTCATATACTAATTTATTAGGCAGAGGGTACAAATAGAAAAAGTGCAGAAATTTAATTATTGAAATAATTCAATTTATTATTTTAAATAAGCACATGATTTTTTGTTTTTTTAACTTTAAAATGTGTAGTTTATTTTATGTTAATTATATCTCAATAAAGGTGTTTTTTAAAAAAATTAAAAGATGAGATCGATCTGTATGATCAATTCATGCTCACATAGAAGGGTGTCCATAATGTACTAAGTGGGGGAACAATATGAGACAGTAGGTATGATATCTTTTGTAAAATACATATAAAGCACAAAATGTTAACTTTGTCTGAAAACAAAGAACTTTCACTTCTAAATTGAAATACTATCATAGTCTACAATGAGCATATGTCATAGACAGGTTCCAAGATGGCTCCCAGTGACCCCTACTTCCTGGGATTCATGCCCTTTTATAACTGTCTCACATTGTATCATGATTTGTCTGTGTAACCAATAGAATATGGCAGAAGTGATGGTATGTCACTCATAAGACTGTGTCTTAAAAACCGTCATTGATTCATTTTTTCTCTCTCTTAGATTGTTTGCTCTGGAGGAGACCAGAGCAGCTTTATGGCAAGGTTCAAGTGAAGAGGGAAGGAGGCCATCTGCCAACAGCCATGTCAGTGAGCCATCTTAGAATAGCATCCTCCAGGTATAGCCCAGCCTTCAGATGACTGCAGCCTTGTCTGCCATGCTGATTGAAACTTCATAAGAAACCCTGAGAGAGAACCATCCAGCTAAGCCATGTCCAGATTTGTGATGCCCAGAAACTGTGTGTGGTAATAAATATTTCCTGTTTTGAAATGTTATGATTTGGAGGAATTTGTTACATTGCATTGCTACACAATTTGATAAGTTTTGGATATATATATATATATATATATTTATAAATATACATATATACATATATACATATACGTGTATGTGTGTATGTATGTATGTGTGTATATATGTGTATAAATACATATATATATAAATACATATATACATATATATGCGCCAGGGATGTCAAAAAAATGTATACACATTTTAAGAGATGTTAACACTTTGTTCAATGTTGCTCAACCAGTAGTTGGTTATCCCTTCTTTTTGACCCTGTCAGCTCATACATCCCACAGCAACTGCTCTGTTTTATGCTGCTGTATATCACTGCATTTTCTAGGATTAGGTATAAATAGAATCGAATTGCATACTATGTATGTTTTTATTTTTGGTTTGGCACTCAGCATAGTTATTTGAGATTCATATTGTCGCATGTATGTATCAATGGTTGATTCCATTTTATTGCTAAGTAGTAATCCATTTTATGTACAGCATTGGATATACCACAGTTTGTTTATCCATTCACCTGTTGATGGGCATTTGGGCTGTTTACAGTTTTGGGCTATTACAAATAAACTTTCTATGAACATTTCTGTACAAATATTTAATACATGTATGCTTTTATTTCTCTTTAGTAAATACCTGGCAGGAGAAATGGCTGTGTTATAAGTATATGCTTAACATTTTAAAAACTGTTAAACTGTTTTCTAAAACGTTTGTGTCATTTTACATTCCTAGAGAGTTCAAGTTTTTTTCAAATCCTTCCCAACACTTGATATGGTAAAACTTTTTAATTTCAGTCATTCTAATAGATCTGTAGTTGCAAACTATTATAATTTTAGTTTTCATTTTCCAAATGACTAATAATATTGAACATCCTTTCGTGTGCTTAATTGTTATCCATATGTCTTTTGTGAAGTTTTTGCTCAATATTTTGCCCATGTTTTAATTTTATTGTTTTATTGTTAGAGTTTTAAGAGTTCTCAATGTATTCTTTATATGTTCTTTATCAGATATATGATTTGCAAATATTCTTTCCCAGTCTGTGACTTGGTTTTTCATTCTTTTACAGTGCCTCCAACAAATAAGAGTTTTATACTCTGATGAAGTCCAACTTATCTATTTGTTTTTTTGAATGGATTATGCTTTTGCTATCACATCAAAGAAATCTTTGACTAATCCAAGGTCACAAAGATTTTTTTCCAATGTTATCTTCCAGAAGTTTTATCATTTTAGTATTAACATCTAAACTTTACTTTGAGTTAATTTTGGTATACAGCATAAAGTATTAATCAAATTCCTTTTTTTGGCTTATGTATATAAAATTGTTAAAGTATAATTTGTTGGAAAGATGACCCCTTTCCACAGAAATGTCCTTGTACTTTTGTCAAAAATCAGTTGTAATAAGTAAATTTAGGGAGAGAGAATTACCTGATTACCTGGAGAAACTTACAAATAAAAACTGGCTATTTTATTTGAAAACAAGTATGTTTAATAACAAAGTTATATAGAAAAATGAAGAAAACACACAGGGATATTAGAATCAATCATAATATCACTGGCCAGAATAACTAATAGTTTTCTAAAAATACAATTCATCCATTTACCTTTTTAATAAAAATGGGACCTGAATATATCCTCTGGAAATCTGCTTTACTTTTCACTATATCACAAATGATATTTTAATATTATTAATATGTTCTATAATATAGTTTTTAGGGAAACCATAGTTGTGACCACACAGTTCAGATACAGACAGAATATATCCTTGTGTATCAACCAAATTAAAAAAATCATTGTTCTAGGAAATTGAAAACTGGATAATTGATGATCCACTTGGAAGTTTTCTTTAAATTACTAAAAATAGAATAACATTAACATTGTGACTTTTTTTTTCCTTTTAGTCCATGTCATCATTCCTGGATTTTCCATGCCAGTAATTTGCCTAAATTGTTCATTTCTCTTTCCAATATACAGAAGAGAAAAATAACTTGGGGATAAAGTTTTTTGACTATAGTGGAGATTTTGATATTAACAAATAGTTAGAATTCATATGAAGTCACATTATAGGAGGGAGTCTGGAGCTGAAAATTATGGGGTATAAATGGAAATGTGCTGCCTAAAGTTTTTGGATCTTGATTCTCATAGTCACTCAATGATGTTGTTGGAAATGCTCCAGGATTACACAAACTTCCAGGCTCATTGAAATGGAGACGGATAATATATTTTGAAAACCGCATGAAGTCCATCTGCGAGTAGTCAAATCAGCCTTTAAAGAAAGACAGCACTCTCTACAAGATTTAAATCAACTCCATGAATGATTCAATAAAACTGACAGAGTTTCAGTTATCCAAAACCACCTAGCCAGACTTGAAACCACATTAATCTTCTTGTATAGAAATGTTATCCAAGAGAAATCAGGCTGTATTGATTTGGTTTGTTGCTAGAGGAAGTGCTAGTCAAAATTTGTAACTCATTCTCCCACTGTCATAATAGAAGACGTGAAAATAGAGACGATATAAATCAGCTCTGCTGGGCCAATTTCTGAAAGGCGTTTTAAAAACCATTTTCTAAGTCTAAAAGGGTAATGCCAACAGGGGCTGCCTTTTGAGTAAGCATTAAGTTAGCATTTATAAGTAGGGAATCAGGGCACCCAGGTGAGTTTAGATCAAGTTGAAAATTATAAATTGTTGCTCAAACCTGAAATAAGTATGTGTATATAGGTCTCCAATGGGAAACTACAGTTTTAGGATTCATGCTGGGCTTCATGTTAAGATCCTCCCTTGTCCCATGGTCAAAGTCTGAAAATATATATTTCCCAGAGTCCTTTGCTGCATGATTTAAATTCTGTTCCAAGAGCATCAGTCAAGAGAGATTTGAATGACAGAATTGGAGACTTCTTTTTTTTTTTTTTGCTTCTGGCAGCAACAGGTGAGATGTTTGGCAGTCTGCAGACATAAAGCTTGCAGCATCTTCTGGGTGAGTTCCTGTGAGTCATCTGCTTAAGTGCTGTAGGCAACTGAGAGCTTCTTGGACACTTTCTTGAATCTCCACACTGTCTGATTTTCTAAGAGCCAGCAGTGACACACCCTGTCCTTAGTCCCCCAGCCTTATGAACAGTGTTTAAAGTATCCAATTCCCTCTATTCAAGCCCTTTCTGTTAAAACAAGTAGAATGGTTTTTGTTTTCCTACCAAAATGTGACTAATAGACCATTTAAATGCTAAGCTTACACAATAGAATGCTTAGTATCTATATATAGTGTGCATATTTAGGGTTTCATATATAAGTCAAATTTCTTTCATAATTTTGTATATTGTACTGATGGTTGACAAGGAACATGAACAGTGGCACAATTCTAGCTGGTCCACAGCACAATATCTTCCTAGGAGTATTGGAAATAAACATTCCACATGAACACAAAATATTATGGTTAAAATTATCTAAAATAATTATTTAAATTATTAGATTATTTCAGACAAATTTTCTACAGCAATGATAGAGGCTAGAAAAAGACCCAATGGGGAAACAATAAATCCTGCCATAAAGTCAGGAGATGAATGGTCATTTTTTTCCTTCAAATAAGTGTTTATTGTAAAGTACAGTAGAAAACACAGTTTAAAAAAAGTAAAAGGCTAATTTTTATAAGTTTCCTTGACATCTCATGAATACTTCATTAAAATTACTCAATTTAAAAGAAATGGTAAGGACTTCTAACACTGACAAGCAAATTTTGTTGCATGGAATCAATTCAGGATAAAAACTGTATACATATTAGGTGACATTTCATTCATAATTTTAATAGCTTTATTGAGCCTTCCAGAGGAAAAATACATTCTTAAAACTTAGATTATTTGAACTACTGAATGTATTATTGGCAATAAGAATTGGCGTCACTTTAAAGTTAATATTGAAATTATTTGAGAAGTAGGACCACAAAGGTAGTTTTTATTATTATTATTTTTTTTAATCTAGAAATTAGGTTATGGACTGAGTTGCTAAACTTCCTGGGACACGTGTTACCACTCATTTATCATTGCTCATGTCTGACATTTACGATAAAAACTACACAACTTTATTAGGGGATACAAAGTCAATCAAATAAACAACCTGAACATGAATAAATACAAAATCATGTCATGTTCCTAAATGAAAGACAATATTTAATATGCTAATTTACTCTCAAATTAATATCTACATATCCTATAAAGCAAATTTCAGTGGGGTGTTTGTTTCCTTTGGCTTTCAAAAATTATTCTAAAGTTTATGTGGAAAAATAAAGACAAGATAGGAAAAATATTTTTAAAAAGATGTGTTAATCACAGATTATATGCTATCCAAGATTGGAAAAACTGTGGTGGGGATTGGGGAGGCCTGGAAAGCATAGCCTAGATCAATTATACTGCATTCGTGAAAAAGAATACTCTGTAGCCACAAAAACAAACAAAAAAGTATATGTACTGCCCAGAAAAGATTTGGTGATATACTGTTAATGGAATAAACAACAGCTTGCAGACCAATGTGTTTCACATGATTGCATTTCTGTAAAAACTGCATGCATGCTTATATGCATATATGCAAATGTATGCATTAGCCTAGAAAAATTTGGCAATGCACCACATTACTAAAATGTTCATATCTAAGACATTGTGGGAGCTAAGGTTGACAGTTTTGTATTTTCATTATTATTCCAATTAAAATGTAAGAAAATCCATTATGTACTGTTTTCTGTTAATGCAAAAATATATATATATATATACACACACACATTTATGCAAGAAAAGAACTTTGCTATTTAATAAACATGACTGCTCTCTTTTAAGGATGAATTTTTTATAGAAATGGCCTTTGTTGTGCTGAGAATTTTTTATTTTGTGTAGGCAAATTTGGGAACAGTAGTAAGAGAAACCTGAATTGCTTTGCATGATAAACGTTTGTGCACTGTGCATGATGTGGTTTGAGTTGAGGACTGTCACCAGTGTGGTTATATCTCCTCTGCCACCCTTGCAAAGTCCTGAATAAAGTCTACGTAGTTCACTAATGTTTTGGTCTGAGTGGGTTCTCTTGGCACAACTCAGTCAGAGTACAGCTCACAGGCAGATGCAATGGCATTGGGGCTTCTCAGAATGGCATTGAGAAGGGTATGTGGATAGTAAGACTCCAGGAATTTTCAGAAATCTAAAACATACTTCACATTTTCCCCAGGTGTAGATTTGGACAGGGCTTCAAAGAGAACGTTCAAACAGTTTTATCTGTGTTACTTGTGTTACAGAAAGAAGCCTGGTCCTATACCTGACAAAACGTAAAAGTGAGAGACGGTAGCTGTCCAGTTATTTTGAAGGCTGAGCAAGGGTGATTAAAAAGAGGGTTCAAGAGGGCTACCTAGAGGGATGATTGGATATGAATTTATATGACATTCTATGAGGAGCTGAGCAAGGAAATCAGAGGCTTGAACAGCAGAGATTTATAAGTATCTGTCAGGGAAAGGCTGTGCCTGCATTAAATTTACCTGCTGTGAGAGTCCCCCAGCAATGAAGGAACCCATGGCCATTCCCTAAGAAACAAAGTTAGACTTAAACATCCCACAAACCCAGAAGGTACCAATGCTGGGTCAATGCTAAAGTATAATGTTTCTTATGCTGCAACTCTTTTCTGCCATTTAGACCCTGGAAGTGCCAGAGTCCGCCTAGCACATGGGAGAGTGGAAGGAGTGCTAGGTGGCTCTTAAATAAGGATGTGAATCTCAAGTTCCTGATTTCTACAATGGACCTAATAAATTTAAGAACATGCTTCCCTGCCCCAACGTAGACACACTTGAGAAAGAAAATACAGAACATATTAATATTCAAGATCCCATGGTTTAAAATATACAGTGATTAGTTAAAATCTAACTTTTTAGTTTAATAAAGTTTATCTCTGTAATAAGATTTATTTTTTTATGCAGCAATATCTTCTGAGTGCCAACTTTGTGCCAGGCATTCTTCTGGGCACTGAGAAATTAAGGAACAAAATGACAAAATCTGACCCTACGAGATTTTGCATTCCCATTGGGGTGGTCAGGGTAAAAATATAATGTCAAATAGCAACAAGTTCTATTATGAAAAATAATACAGCTAAGGTGATAGAGAGTGGCAGAACTGCTCGTTTATATAGAGATATCAGGTTACTTTGAGAGTGTGAAATGTAGGTAGTTTGAAAGAAATGAAGAAATGGGTCATGTGACTACCTTGGGGAAGACTCATCTGGCCAGAGAGAACATAGAGTTCAAAGGAATGAAGTAGAAACAATATTGCTTTAGTTGAAAAGTGCAGTGAGGCATGGTAGTTAGACTGTAGTTAAGCAAAATTCAGGATGGACCCCTTATTTTGCATGAAATAGCTTTCAGGGAGAAGGAATTTTGAGAGGCTAGCCTTGCTGTGGGTCAGGGCTGGGAGAACACTTTGGGCGCTGGTCAGGAAGAGAGTCTGTTATAACCCACATCATGCATATTGAGTCATGCTCTGAGACTCACCTGCACCCTGATGGTTTGTCCACAAGCATTAACATGTGACTGAAGTGGAAGTCCTGCAACAGTCAAGCTTTTGCCCTGGTAGGTTCATTAAAATCAATATTTCATCTACCTGGGGAAGAATATCTGGTTATAAAGAAATTCTCTTCCTTGTGACCAAGATAGAGATAGGGAAGGGGGCTGTTTAATTATCTCTCTCTCCCCATCTCAGTTTTAATCCACTATATGTAATAAATAGGTCTTTTTATTCTCACTAAGGTCAAAGAGTGCTTAATTCTACAGAACAAGATGGATTAACAATGAAGACTGAAATAAGTTGCCTAGAAATTAAGTTAGTCCTGAACCGTTATCCCAGCAAAGACATTGACCGTGGAGCTTGTTTATAGATGAGGCGTATAAAGCATTTGTTACAGTGCTTGGCACAGATCTGTTAGGAGAAAGGGAGGGGTAGCTACTTGACAGCAACTGTTACAATCCTGAGCTTCCCCACCTCTTGTCTGCCACTTCCTCGGGAATCCCATAACCATATGGCTCTGAATTTAGTCTGTGTGTGATGAAGTGAGCACTATATTTCCGTATGCAAATGCTTTCTCTCTGTGCTCCATGCTCTTTTATGGTTTCAGGCTTTCAGACAGGCTCTTGCTTCTTGCTTCCTTTATCTTTCTCATCCAGTTTTCAGGTTTTAGCCAAAGTCTCTTTTTATTTATTTATTCATTCAAACTACATCTGACAAATATATATATAAATATATATATATAAAGATATATATATTGTCTATTGTAAGTCAGGCATATAGAAATTATGACACACGTATAGATACAACCTATGATGGAGGAAATAGAGACAAAAATCAACAATTAAAACAGAGCATACTATGTGCTAATATGGAGGCATATATCTGAGCTTCGAGTCACCAACTCCACCTAAGATAGGAGGTTAATCTTGTTGGAGGAGGTAATACTTAAATGGAGTCAGGAAGGAGTCACAAGGGCAGGAGGGAAGGCTAGCCCTTCCCATACGTGCAAGGTTTCCTTCAGGATCAAATGGCAAAGCCTGAGCACCACCCAATGTTGGAGAGGAACTCCCTAACCACCTCACAGGGTTTTTATCAGTCTAAATAGGTTTTGTATAGAGGAAATCTTTATAAGCTATTCTATACAAGTTAGCAAGTTATTATCTCTAAGTGGAAAAAGCAAGAGTGGGGTAAGACCAATCTGGATTTGGACGCTAATGCATCCACACACTAACTGTGTAACTTTGGGCAAGATGTTTTTCCCCTTTGAGCATCTTTCTTATCTGTAAAATGGAAATAAATCATGTTCTAATATTATAGGGACCAAAATAAATTAGTGCTTGTAAAACACCTGTTAAGTGCCTGTCTCATAAATGAGTTTAAACAAATATTCCCTTCCTTCTGCTCCAATGTTAATTAACTTTGGCATTAACTCCCTTCTTGCAATTCTTTCCTCACTTGGTATCCATGATACACTCTCTGCTAGTTCTCAACTTCAACTTTGTAACTGTTCCTTTTGGCCTCCACCAAGGATTTTTCTTCCTTTAATGGATCTTATTTTCCTTAAATATTAGTTCTCTCCAAGGATTTGTCTGACTCTCTTTTCTATTCAATCACCATGTAAAAGCATCAAATTTAGGGCAGAATCTCTTTCATGATGCCTTTTAATTTCAGTGCTTTATCCTAAGCCCCAGACCTATATTTCAATAGCTCTATGGATAACTTTATTGTATTGGATGTCTATTGCTGGGTAACAAATTATCCCAAACTTAATGAATGAAAACAACATGTATTATTCCACGGTGGGTCATGAATGTGGGTCTGGCTCGCCTGGGTTACATGGCTCAAGGAGGCAATCAAGGTGTCATATGAGGCTGCAGTCTCAAATTTCTAAACATACTCATGAGGTTGAACACTGCTTCTCATGGTGATTGGAACGAAAGCCTCAATTCTTGACTGGCTGTTGGGTAGAGCCTGCCTTCAGCTTCTTGCCACATGGGCCTCTCCACAGGACAACCCACACCGAGGTAGCTTCCCTCAGAGCAAGTTAAGAGAATGAGAAACAGCAAGCAAGAGGAAACTCACAGTCTTTTTTGTAGTTGACTATCAGAAGCAATACCCCATTACATTTGCTATACTCTGTTAGAACTATATTGCTAGGTCTAAGCACACTCAAGGCGAAGGAACTATACAAGGCTGTGAATACTAACAGTCCTTTTAGAAACTGTCTACCACAATTAACAAATTCCTAGGAGGTAGATATTATCCTAATTTTACAGGTGAGAAAATAGAGGCACTCAGAGTTTAAATATATTGCCCAATATTTGCTAACAATTTATAGATCTGACATTTGAATTTTAAGAGCTTTTTTCATTTTGTGTTTATTTTAAAATTTTTTTGACAAACAAAAATCATATTTAAGGTGTACAATGTGATGTTTTGATTCATGTATACACTGTGAAATGAATACCACAATTAAACTAATTAATATATCCACGACCTCCCCAAATTACCTCTTTATTTTACAGTGATAACACTTGAGATCTTAGCAAATTTCAAGTATAGAATATATTATTATTAATAACTATAGTCACTATTATGTACATTAGGTCTTCAGAACTTATTCACCTCATAACTGAAAGTGATCATTATCTCCCCATTTCCCTCCCCTGCCAGCTTCAGGTAACCATCATTCTACTCTCTGTTACTATGAGTTTGACTTTTTTTTAGATTCCATGTACAAGTGAGATCATGCAATATTTGTTGTTCTGTGTCTGGCTTATTTCACTTAGTATGAAAACCTCCAGGTTCATCTAAGTTGTGACAAATGGCAGGATTTCCTTCTTTCTTATGGCTGAATTTTATATATATATTCAGATTTTCTTAATTCATTTATCTGTTGATGGACACTTACGTTGTTTCCATGTCTTGGCTATTGTGAACAATGCTGCAGAACTTGGGAGTGCAGATACCTCTTTAAGAAACTGATTTAGTTTCCTTCAGATAGATGCCCAGAAGTAAAATTGCTGGATCACAGGGTAGTTCTATTTTTAATTTTTTGAGGAGCCTCCATGCTATTTTCCATAGTGGTAGCACCAATTTTACATTCCCACCAACAGTGCACAAGGGGTCCTTTTCTCCACATCCTCTCCAAATCTTGTTATCTTTTGACTTTTGACACCTAATAGCCTTTCTAATAGATGTGAGGTTATATCTTATTTGATTTGCATTTTCCTGATTATTAGTGATGTTGAGTATCTTTTCATGTACCTGCTGGTTATTTGTATGTATTTGGAAAAAGGTCTGTTCAGATCCTTTACCCATTTTTAATTGAGTTATTTGGTTTTTTTGTTTGTTTGCTTTTCTGTTGAGTTATATGACTTACTTATTATATATTTTGGATATTAACTCTATCAGAATGTGGTTTGCAACTATTTTCTTCCATTCCGTGAGTTGCCTTTTCATTTTGTTGATTGGTTTCTTTGCTGTGCAGAAACTGTTTAGTTTGATGCAGTCCCACTTGTTTACTTTTGCTTTTGTTGTTTGTGTTTTTGGTGTCAATTTAAAAAAAAATTATTGCCAAGATAAGACCAACGTCAATGAGTTTTTCATCTATGTTTTCTTCTAGGAACTTTACTATTTCATGTTTTGTGTTAAAGTCTTTAATCCATTTGAGTTGATTTTCATATATGCTGTAAGATAAGGGTAGCCTGTTTTTATTATTTCATACTAAACATGACTTTTGAGGATGTTTCAAAGTTGGATTATTTTCAAAATGGTATTTTCTGTAGCATATATATGCTTATTCATGTATATGTCAATGAAACTGACCCAGAGTCTCAGGCAAATGTGAACATAAAAAGAAATCAATGTTGTCTTTGAATTATGTCTCATTTAACTAGAAGGCAATATAAAGTAAGCCTGAAGCCAACAACAAGTGTGTATTTGATTCGACTTCCTTTTTTCTTTTCAAATATTGAAGCACAGACTTGGGGTGAGGCCGCATCATGGTGTTATGGAATATACTGCTTCCTTTTGATTGTAGCTCAATTCCAAGCCACAGTTTTAGGCGCCACAGCCCCACTTAAGCAGGAGAATCTGCCGCTGGATATTTCCAGCCTGAGATTTCATCTCAACTAATGTGCCATGGCAATTGCTTCATGCTTATAGTTGCTTAGAAAAGTGTCCAGTCATGTAAATTTCTGATGATATGGTGGGAGAACCTCCAATATGGAGTTACTTTACATACTCTTTCATCTTGCCTATAGTAAAAGTCTAAATTAACCTTAGTATTCAACTGGAATAGTTTTTTGGACACATTTTTTCCCCCTGACTTAATACTTAATATTTAACTTCTCCCCTCTGGCATTGTATTATTTTATTTATATTTTAATGTTTATTTTATATGTGTATGTGTGTGTGTGTGTGTGTGTGTGTATGTGTATATATGTATTCTATTGTGAGGCATCTTACATCATTTCTGGAAGTATTAGAGTCTAAATTAGAAATAAATATTAAATGATGTAAAATTAGCTTAAGGTTTAAATTTGCATGAGCCATTTAACAGAGGTGTTTAAAATGTAAATGAATGCCATATATAGAACTCCAATTACATGCCCATATCTTATACATTAAGCAGAAATAATTCTTTATTAATTATTGAAATTCTAATGATTTCAATGGTAAATATAAGCTAATGAAGGAAATCACAGTACTTTGAACTTTTTGGCTACTCATTCTGGAAAAAGAAACAAGAAAAAAGAGGTAAGAACAATATTTTCTAACTGATGTTGAAACTCAAGCAGAGAAATTTGCTTATTTAACAAATAGATATAAGTATCCTTGGTCATAATTTAGAATAAAATGTAAGGTATTAAATGGAAATTAAATGGCCAAATCTCCTCATGAGAAATGAATGGTATAACAGTAAACAGCATTGCTTCTTTGAATATAGCTTTTCATAAACTGACCAATTGGAAGATAGTGTGTGCTGTGGCATGATAAAATCATTACATACAATCAAATATTAAAGAGAATGTGCTTATTATTTTCAACCCTCTGACAGAGTTAGATGTTAAGAATTACTATTTAAAAAGTCAACTAGAATGACATGTTTCATTTTCTGATATTTCTGGATTCTCCCTATATTTGCTAAACTTGGTCATGCCTGTTGAATGATAATACATGGTGTTGAGCCAATTTACTAAAATCTTGTGGAAATGAACATTTAATCCATCAAGGGAATGTAAAACTTGGCTTACATTGAACTCCACTCTTTAAATGTCTGCACATTTAGGTTTTATTCTCTGTGACAAGAGTTGATTGGATGTTAAGTGAATGTCCCAATCCTCAAAGTTGTGACATTGCATTCTAGTTATTTATAGACTCCTATCTGAACCAGTGGCTTTCTGAGGTAACATTCTGAATATTATAATGAGAGCCATTGTTTCAGCTGCCTTTGTGGCCTCAGTTTTATGAAACTAAACTTTGTAGAAAAATGTGTCCAAATAGTCATGTATCAGAACTTTCACAGGTTTGAAAGCTTCAGTAAAATAATTTGACTGATCATGGTGTAACCAACACGGACTCCTATTAGCAAAAAATTCTTTCAGGAGAATAATGCTGTAGATAATAAAAAACCCATTATTCTCAGCTATATGGCAGCTGCTCACCATCTTTATACATCTCGTTGAATAAGCCAATTAAATCTCCTGAGTGTATTTTCTCATTTATAGTATAAGGAAGTGAACTGTATGATTATTATTATCCTTTGGGTCCAAATTTTCTGGTCCAATAAAACAAAGCAAACATGAACAAAACATCAAGTTATGTCCCAGCTAATATAGCCTTTAGCCATCCACAAATACATATCCTATTTGATGTCACATAGATTACATAAAAAAATAGGAGAAAAATTTAGGGCCATTTCAAATTAAAGAAGGTTTATAAAGAAGTCCTATAGTAATGCAAATATAAAGGCACTTCTATACAAATAATAAAAATAAAAATAAACACTGCTGGGGCTCAGGGCAGGCCATCACAAAACATGCCAAAATGGCATATTGATTATTTTGAATTAAAGTTACTTGAGAAACAGCTAGTTCAGGAAGGACACTCTGATCCTTCTCTGTCCCTCTGAAAGCAGGAAATAAATCTTCCATGTGGAAGTTACCCTCACTGTACCAGGAAGTAAAAAGACAATATTGTCACCAAAGATAGGGACTTCAGGGCTAAGGAGGCTATGTAAACAAACTCTGCTTAGTTTCTTCACTAATTTGTACCCAAGCCTAAGCTCTATGTCTTTTCAGTTCACAAATTTATTGTTTCTTTGTCTAAAAGGTAGAAAAATTGTATGCTTTGGTTACTTCAAGAAATCTCATATTTCTATGAGCCCCCATACGTACAAAATTAAAATTGGGTTTTCTCCTATTAATCTATCTTATGTTAACTTAATTATTAGACCAGTCAGAAGAACATAAAAAGGTAGAGGAAAATTTTTTCCTTTGACAACACAAAACATTGAGAATTTAACTTTTAATGATATTTCTACTCAGGAAAGGACTTATTCATCTTCCATAAATTAAGTCAGATCTGAAGGCCCAAATTATTTCTTCAAACTAGGACAGGGTGTATCTGGATTTTGATGAGGAATCACATCTAAATGCAAATGGAAAGGCTTTTCCATATGATCCACAGCAAAGCCAGGGAGAGGCCAGGAGGCACATTCAGAGTTCTTGAACTTTAATTTAGTTCCTTTTATATTCAGGATGTTGTCTTTCCAAAAGTATTCTTCAAGTCTTTTCACAGTTTAAAAAATAAAAGAGAAAAAGTGTGTTTTAAAAGTATCTAATGGCTAATTGTTTGGAACTATCAAATTGCTGTGTGATAGTCCTGATAAATGAAATAAAAATAGATCTGGGCTGTTCCTCAGTTTCTGCAATGCAAACTATCCATGATATAATTTATCACTGCCTTTAATATACATATTAGGTTCTTAACATTCCAATTTACTTGCTCCCTTTGCACAAAAGCTTACTTTTACTTCCTCAATAAAACAGTTTAATAATTTGAGTGTTTTCTGCTGACACGTGAATCAGTAGTCTACATTGTAAACATCAAAACATGCTAGAAATGAAGAAAAGCATCCTGTATTTTTAACTCACAGTATCTTTTTAGTACTATATAGATCAAGTTCACATTGTTCGAGATTTTAATAGACAATAGCCAAGGACATTGTCATATGGGACTTTTTACCCTCTGATGTCAACATGCACTCTGTCAAAAATACTTCCAAAAAAATGTTTTCCATATTATTTATTTTATTAGCAAACATACATAACAATTTTAATCCTCTTATGGATAGCAAGTAATAATTAAAATGCAATGAGTAACCAACCACTACATAGCTGGTTTCCATCTTAGAGAGTAAGTCAAGCAGCCATTTAATTTACAATCAATAAGACATAAACAGTCAAAAGTCAGCTTGTCAGGTCATATGGTAATTCTTTTCTTAAATTTTTGAGGAACCTCAATACTGCTTTCTGTAGTGGCTGTACCAATTTACATTCCCATCAGCAGTGTATGAGAGTTCCTTTTTCTCCACAACCTCTCCAAAACTTGTTATTACTTGTCTTGTTGATAATAGCCATTTGAATAGGTGTTAGGTGGTAGCTAATTGTAGTTTTGTGTTGTATAAAGAAGATATGGTATGTATATACAATGGAATACTGCCATAAGAAAAGATAAAATACTGCCATTTGCAACAACATTCATGGATCTTGAGATTATCATGCTAAGCAAAATAAGTCATACAAAAAAAATTGAGAACCATATGACTTCACTCATATGTGGGATATAAAACTGAAAGTAACAAATGAACAAGACAAACAAACAAATAAAAGCTCATAGACAGACAACAGTTTAGTGGTTACCAGAAGATAAAGGGGAAGGGGTGGTAGAAGAGGGTAAAATGGGTCAAATATATGGTGATAGAAGGAGAACTGACTTTGGATGGTGAACACACATTGCAATATATAGATGATGTATTATGGAGTTGTACACTTGAAAGCTATATAGTTTTGTGAACCAATGTCACCCCAATAAATTTAATTTTTTTTTAAAAGTTTTTTTAAAAAGTCAGCTTATTGACAATCCTATCATCATATGCTGTGGGCTTAGATTTGGCTTGTCATTTCTAAGACTCTCCTGGGAATTTGTGAAATACTTTCTTAGAGAAAGAAAATTATGTTTTTGTGTTTAACTTATGAAAAAGAAGTAATTTATTTGTGCTCTAAAAAGGGAAATAATAATTTTAGCCTAATATTTAAAATATTTATATATGTGCATACACACAATATATAGTCCTTTTTGTATGTTTATAGCTACTTCTATATAATTGTATAGATATAAATAACTAATCATATATATATAATTATTTTTCTATAAAAGTAATTTTAATCCTTGCTCACAAATTCTATTTAGTACTATTTATCTCTACTGAGGAAAATTCCATCCTATCAGAATGACAGTTGAGATATGGTATGTAAAGATGCTTGGTAAAAGGTTTAATAGAATTCTTCCAGCCTTTATGACAAAATTTTGAAGTGTTCTATATAGCTTTTAGCCTTTTCTTTTTCTTTCTTTTTTTCTTTTCTTTTCTTTTTTTTTTTTTTTAGTGACTTTATGACATGGGCTGCTTGTGGTGGCAAATACTTGCATTACATCACGCATACCTTCACAATGTGATATTGCCAAATTGCAAAACCCTGACACCTACAGCAACAGCCTTCCAAATTATTTCCTTGATTTCAGGCACCATGATAAATAGAAGTGAGAATGTAGGCCAGCTGACACTGAGAATAAGGAAAATGTGATGGAAACAGGAGAACAAGGAGATAATAATTCAGAAACAGGAGCAAAACAAAATAAGAGATTTTTAAGAAATATTCACAATGACCCTATATCATCATGGTTCCCTCAGCTTAGAATGGCATTCAGAATTTCTGCTTTCTGAACTTTTCTCATTCTTTAAAGTCTAGCTTAAGAATCCCTTCATCCCTAATTAAAGTAGACACAAAGAAATGGAAAGATATTCCATGTTCATGGATTGGAAGAATCAACATAATTAAAAATCTTGATCAAAATCCCAATAGCATTTTTCAAAAAAATGGAACAAAATATCAAATTTGTGTGGAACCTCAAAACACCCCAACTAGCTAAAAAAATTCTGAGGGAAAAAAAAAAAAAGCTGGGCATATCACACTCCCTGGCTTCAAATTACACTACAAAGCTATAATAATTTTAAAAAATCACAGCATTGACAGAAAAATAGACACACAGACCAATGGAACAAAATTGAGAGCCCAGAAATAAATTGACATGTATATGGGCAACTAATTTTTGACAAAGGAGCCAAAAACATACACTAGAGAAAGGAACTCTTCTTTAATAAATGGTGTTGGGAAAATTGGAAAGTCATATGCAAAAGAATGAAACTAGGCAGTTATTTGACATTATACACAAAATTTAACTCAAAATTGATTAAAGATTTAAATATAAGACCTGAAACAATGAAATACATAGAAGGAAACATAGTTACTAAACTTATAAACCTCGGTCTTCGAGAGGTTTTTGTGAATTTGACCCCAAGGACAAGGGAAGTAAAAGTAAAAATAAATGAATGGGACTACATCAAATTAAAAAGTTTCTGCACATCAAAGAAACCATCAAGAAAACAAAACAAAACAAAAAGGCAACCAATGAAGTAGGAGAAGATTTGCAAACAACACCTCTGATAAGGGGGTAGTATCCAAAAGATATAAAGAAATCATACAACTCAACAAAGAAACAAACAATCCAATTAAGAAATGTACAGAGGACCTGAACAGACACGTCTCTCAAAAAGACATACAAATGGCCAACAGACATATGAAAAGGTGCTCAACTTAATTACCTATTAGGGAAATACAAATCAAAACTACAATGAGCTACCACATCACACCTGTTAGAATGAATTATCAACAAGACAAGAAATAACTAGTGTTGGAGAGAATGTGGAGAAAAAGGAACCCTCATACACTGCTGGTGGAAATGCAAATTGGTACAGCTGCTATGGAAACAATATGGAGATTCCTCAAATAATTAAGAATAGAATTATCATACGACCTAGCAATCCCTCTTCTGGGTATCGACCCAAAAGACCTGAAAATATTTATTCATGATGATATATATACCCTATGTTCACTCCAGCATTATTGATGGTAGCCAAGACATGGAAACAACTGAAGTGTCCTTCGATAGATGATTGGATAAAAAAGATGTGGTACATATACACACAATGGAATATTACTCAACCATAAGAAAGGATGAAATACTGCCGTTTGGGACAACATGGGTGAATCTTGAGATTATGCTAAGTGAAGTAAATCAGATGGAAAATGATAAAAAATATGATTTCGATCATATGTGGGATATAAAACAGAAAGCGACAAACCAACAAAGAAAACAAAGAAACTCATAGATACAGATAAGAGTATGGTGGTTGTCAGAGGGGAAGGGGGATGGGTGGAGGATGAAGAGGGTAAAGGGGCTCAAGGTCAAATATATGGTGATGAAAGGAGACCAGACTTTGGGTGGGGAGCACCTAATGCAATATACAGATAATGGATTGTAGAATTGTGCCCTTGAAACTCATATAATGTTATTAACCAATGTCACCCATATAAAGTTAATAAAAAATTAAAATTAAAATAAGAGAATCCCTTTTATACTAAAGCTGTAGCTTCCCCAAAAAGTATGATTTATCCCAATATTTAATACTGATGCCAAGTTGTTCATTGATGAGAATAATATTAAAGTCCGAGATTATACTATTTCAGAGAAATCATAAAATACATTTAAGTTTGTAATATTTTTTTCCTTACCAATTCGACAGTTATTGAAAGTTAAATTAAGGTACATTTCTTAAAGCTGAGAAAAACACTAAAAAAATGTCCTCTGCACCTCTGTAGAAATATGTTGACTATTTTAAATGGGTTTGGCATTAAATTTGTTCTCATGAGATTATGTAAAATGGGCCATAATTTTTAAGGAAGACAACCTTCATTAAAGTCAGAAAAAGAAGGAGTCAATTTAAGTAGCAACATGTAATGCTTTTCTAAATATAAGCATGGAAATATCCTAACTGTGTGTCAGTCCCTGGAGCAGCAATGGAAAAGCGATGGCATAAGTGCCACTTATGATGAAGATCTTTAAGAATATTCATAACGTAATTTAAGAATATAATTGCCATTTACACAGAAGCATATCATTTAATGAATAAATAGGGAAAGAGATCATATTTTTTGAAATTTTTTGCAGGGTTAGTTGGTACTGATTAAAATTTGGTTAAATAAGTTGGAAAATATATTAGTTTTCCTTTCTACAATGTAAAGGTTACTTATTATTTTATTTTCTCCAAAAGTCTGAAACAAGTAACATAGAATGAGCCTCATTTGTCTCCTGTCCTGAAAACTACCCTGGCTTTTCCTGATATTACCACTGCCACTGGATCTATAGTTAGGATTTCTACTCTGGGCTGCGTTCCAAGCACAACTCCAAAATAAAGCTAGTGTATGGGCATTCTGAACCAATGCCAGACAGCAAATTTAACTGGAAAGTAATGGGTTTGCCTTGGATAATTGGATTATACACATAATTGCTGAAAAGTTTTCTCTTTTTTCTAGTTCTAAACTTATTTATGAGAATATTTATCATTTGACAATGATGTTGAGTCAGAGAATTACAAAGTGACCTTGGAAGGTATTCATGGCTCAATTTTTAGGTAGCCAGCACTGCCTTCATGCAAGTTTTATGAAAGATATTTTGGAATAAACACCTTTCCATCTTCAAATGTTCAGGTAGGATGGCAGGCAGCTTAAATGTCTATTAATAAGAAAATAGATCAATTGTGTGGCAAGTCCAAGAGTACCAGATATTGGTAAAAGTGAATAAATCACTGTGACAAACATCAACTTGGATAAATTTTACAATTGTGATATTGAGCAAATAAGGGAAGTCACAAAAGAATACCTTAATAGGATTCCACTTAAAATAATCGTTCAAGAACACAAAAAAATGAAGCAATATTTTGTAAGGAATATAAATGTATGTGGTAAGACAAAGTATAATAAAAAGGAAGAGAATGAGAAACATCAATTCAGTATAAAAATCATCTCCAATAGGAAGGGAGGATGCTGGGAAGGGCACTGTGGGATCCTTCAAAGCTACTTGAAATTCCCTCTAACTCACATCTGGGCTGTGCATCATAGGTTTTCACCTTGCTGTTATACTCTTTTATGTATTACTTAATTTATTGACAAATGTAATTGAGAAGCTGATATCTTATTTTTAATACTTTTATTATATGATAAAAAAAGAAATGAAGGGAACAAAAGGAAAGGAGAGAAGGAAGGAAGGGAGGAAAAAAGGAAGGAAAGGGAGAAGGAAGAAGGAAGAACGGGAGGAAAGGAAATCTCCAATCACAACATGTAATCCTAATAAATGATTTGGTTCTTTTTTTTTTTAAGATTTTATTGGGGAATTGTGGGGAGGGGAACAGCGTTGGGAAATCAGGGAAGGGGAACAGACAGGTAGGCAAGTTGCTGTCCTTTTGTTCTTCAGTCTAGTTGTGGAGGACTTCGCTTCACTGGCCCATGTTGGTATGATCATTGTGCTCTTCCTGGATGAGGCAGATCGATCGCCGGTCATTGGTCGGCCGCTCACACCGGCTGCCAGCCACTCACGTAGCTCACGGCAGCCCACTGCCCTGCTGCAGCCTATGCTGTCTCCGGCGACTCACAGCAGCCCAGCTCCAGGTTGAGCTGTTGTTCTTCATCTTAGCTATAGAGGACCAGCGTCACTGGCCCTCAATGTGGGATCCAAACCACAGCCCCTGCTGCTCAGAGCTGGAGCTCCCAAGCGAGCTCTTAACCAGCTGAGCCACTTGGCTGGCCCTGTGATTTGGTTCTTGATTTAACTAAGCCTGGATTTTAGTTTTTCAGTCAGAATCTAAGGACAATGGAAAGGAGACAATAAATCACTAAAAGTAAACAAAGTAAGAAGATACTTTCTCTTCTAGCTCGTTATATTATGTAATAGCTCCTTGCCAATGTATTTTACTTAACAGAAAAACTCTGTAAACCTAAGATTATAAATGAGGATAACAGTGGAAAACAATACTCTTTATTGGGACTGTTATATTTTATTGCACATATTACCAGATTTCTACAGATGGAATAAAGCTGGCTTTATTAGAGCCATAAGCCCTTCAGCTTTTGATAGTTTCCAGCAGCATATTTCACCAAATGTACTCCCAAACATGCACATAAATTGGGCTTTTATTTCTGTCCTTAAAATTTAAGGCAGGATTGCCATTTGGATATTATTATACAACAAAACCTAACAATTGTTTTATAAGACAAAGTACAAAAGGAGAAAATCCCATTGCTCAGTTTGCTGTGTATTTAACTGTATTTGTTGTTTATTTTTTAATACTTTATTTTTATAGGAAATATATCTATATAAATTATATAAACTAGCATTTATTATATTTAATAATTAGTGAGATTATACCACATTTGCTAAAAAGAAAATCTTTGGCTTTCATTCTTTTCCATACCAACACCATCATCCTTACCAAGTCTCCATCTCTCTGGACCATCTTAATCTTCTCCCTTCTTTATGACAAAGGGAAGACCCGACTCCTTTCAAATGCCAATACTCCTTATGTTCTGACCTTTCTTCTTTGGGTCCCCTCTCTACTTGCAGATTCACTCTATTTCATCTGCAGGATCTTCCCCAACAGCTTACAAACAAGCTCCGATAATTTATATCTCTTTAAAATGACAAAAAGAAAACTTTCTTTGATTTCACATCCCTTTCTAGCCCAATCCCTTTTCCTGTTTCTCTGTATGACCCAGAATCTCATAAGCAATGCTGTTTCTACATTCTTGTCTACCTTTCTCTCTAACTCATACCATGTGGGATTCTCCCCTTACTTTTTCAAAGACACAGCTATGCTAAAGCCACAGAAGCCTCTACATAGACAAAATATAAGGAACTTCTTAGCCATTACTGTGCTAGCTCTCTCCTTTCTTGTTTTCTGACACCACACTTTCTTGTCCACTGTTGACTTCTGATTCTTAAGTGCTTCTCCCCACATCTTTAACTGTTGCTTCCTGCTTTAAACAATTGTTAAATGTTAGAGTTCAACAGAGGGTGGCCTTGGACTATCTTCAGTTTTTGTTCTAGGCCATCTTACTGGGTGATCATATCTACTTCCTCGGTGTTCAATAAAATTTATATGGTGGTGACTCAAATGTGTTCTCTTAATTCAGGCCCCTCTTGTTATCTCTAGATTTTTTTAGTCAACTTCTCCTTTACATCTCATGTATATCAAACAGACAACTTAAATTTCTTAACATATCTAAAGCTAAACTCTCAATCTTTGAATCAAACTTAAGCTCACTGTGGTCCTCCTATTGCAAGTAATTGGCATCAAGCTACCCAGTTACTTGAGCCAAAGAATGAAGAGTTTGAGATGACCGTTTGCCTCTCTTTACTTGCCTCATCAAATTAAAAAAACAAAAATGATTTCTCTTTTTTGCTGGTCCTGCTGCTTCCTCAAAAATATATATGAAATCCATATACTTTGCCCACACCAACTGTCATTACTCTCTCATCTTGACTTAACTATTAAGTTAGCCATGTCTCACACGTGTTTTATATGCTTCTAAAATGACTATCCCTTGTATTTAAAATAAAACCCCAAATTGTAAAGAGGCCTAACAACATCCACATTATCATACCCCTGCTTTCTTCTCCAACCTAATTTTGTGATTCTTGATCATGATATTCCAACCATGTTGTCCTTTAATTATTTGAATAGGTCAAGGTCTTTCTTACATCATTCTTCTTCATCCTTTTTTTTTGCTCTACCTGAAATAGCCTTCCTTTTACTTGCTCCTGGCAAATGCCCACATATTCCTCAGGTATAAGCTTAAAGTTCACACTTGAGATAACCCTTACATATCTCCCAATTTGAATCAAGTGCTTCTGTTTTAATATAGACCATTATTATTTTCATTAATTACTAGTAGCATATGTATTTTTTTTTGGCTAATCTTCATCTCTTGACTAGATTTTAACATTCAGAGAAGTCTTAATTCAGGCCCTTTTTCGCCACTATATGTTTAATACCTACCACAGTACTGGGCATAGAGTAGTTACTAAATATTGTTAAATGAATAATTTGAATTCTTTTTGGTAAACCAATTTTCCTCAGCCCCAGTAATAAGATGATATTAACATTAATACATTAACAATTAGTGTGGTGGCTGAAGTAAAAGAGGAGTTGAAAAGATCGTATCTGAGAAAGATACCATTTTGCTATCCCCTTGTCTTATCTTCCCACCTTCAGTACCAAGACTGACACTTTTATTCACATCCAGTTACCAGAAAATTGTACAAATTCAGATATTTCTAAATTCCAGCTCAGGTTATGCCTGGGTCCTGGTACACTTTTAAAAATGTGAGTGGGTATAGTCAGTGAGTATACAGCTATTTGAATTAATCTGACTTCCCTTGTTTGCTAATATTTTAGAGACATTAGGACAGATACTCTTAAAAAGAATACTTTATGATAGAGTGCACATCAACTTAGGAAAGGCATATGGACTATATTTTCTGATAGAGTTCATTTCCTTTTAGGAAAGTCACAGAGATGCTTTTTAAACATTTACTTGTAAAAGCAGGTTGGAAAAGTGAGGCAAATTAAATAAACTAAAAAAGTGTCACTTAGAAAAAAAAAGTTTAGCAGACAATTTTATACATTTATATATTCCAGACCAGGACCAGAGTGAGACTAATGGGTTCAGAGAAGGGGAATGACAAAATGCAGTAATGTATTTTAAAGCTTATAGAATACTTATAGAAGAATGAGTATATGTAGCAATAAGCTATTGACTTACAATACTTTATTGTGGTCAAAAACAAGTTTCTTTTCTTAGTTCTTTAAATTCTTGTGCAAAAACAGCATATTTAATATATAATTTGTCTGTTGTTATAACCCTTCTAGAATCAATTTGGAAGCACATAATGAAGTTTAAATATGTTTGTTATGGGTTGAATTGTATCCTACCAAAGTTCATATGTTGAAGCCTAATACCCACTACCTCAAAATATGAACTTACTTGAAAATATGGTGTTGAAGAGGTAATTAGTTAAGAGGAGGTCATATGGAATAGGGTGAGACCCTAAATCAATAGGACTGATGTCCTCATTAAAGGGGAAATTTGGACACAGCAATGCACATATAGAGGATGTCATATGAAGGTGAAGGCAGAGATCATCAAAAGAGTGCCAAAGGTTGACAGCAAGCTACTAGAAGCTAGTAGAGATGTGTGGAAAAGATTTTCCCTCACATCCCTCAGAAAGAACCAATCTTGCTGAAACTTTGATTGGAAACCTCTAGACTCCAGGACTTTGAAACAATAAGATCTATTATTTAAGCCACACAGTTTGTGGTATTTTGTTAAGGCAGCTCTAGAACACAAATACAATATTCAATTCTTTAGAGTATTTTATTCAATTTCTTTATATATTCCAGATAAATAATCCCAAGCTAATAAAGGTATAGAAAAAAATTATTTGTAAAAATATTATTCATAATGGCAATTTTTTGAGATTTGCTACATCCACACAGTAAAATATTATAAATCCATTTAAATATATTTTTTGAGCAATTTTTAATGACACAGGCAAAAGCTTAATCTATAATGTTAAGTTTTAAAATAACCACTGACACTTCCCTTTGTGCTCAAGATGGAGTAACATAGCCCAACAAAGTATATGAAACAGTGACACTCAAGATATAGGACAGCCAATAATAAAAAATAGCGATCCTTGAGAGATGGGAAGTAAATGAGGTGAGCTCTGAGGTGCTTACTGCCTGGGGGAAGTTTTCAGGCTGTACCTTAGGGAGAGAAAACCCAGGCTGAATCTCATTTCAGATTTGATAAAACCAAGCTGGAAGTTTCAGGAAGCCAAGGCTGGTCGAGTTCATAGTACCATAGAGGAAAAAACAGCACAGAGTCAACTCTGAGACTTACAGATGGTGCTTGTCAGTATTCAGTTGAGTCCTAATTAGTTAATGCATGTGAGGAAACTTCTAGCATCTGGAGAAAAGAATCACTGGAAGGGATCAGAAAAAAAAATAGCACTCAGACTGGATAGGACTGGGATTAATATCTGTTTTTAGAAAGACTTGAAAAATTTAGATTTCATTGATCAGTTAGAAGACTAAGTGGTGTCCTGTGTTAGTAGTAGGAAAAAATAAACCTTAGGCTAAATTCAATACTGTCCTACATAACAAAGCTTAAAAGAAAGACTTGAAAGTATCAAACTGTCCAAGCAACGTGATAATGTCCTAGAACAAAACTCAGAAATATTGATAGAAAAAAAATCAGCACTCAACAAGAATAAATGACAATGCCTGATAACTAATGAGAAATTATTAAGCATTCAAATAATCGGAAAATAAAACTCATAATGAGAAGGGAAATCAATTAAAACTGACCTGAAATGACACACATAAGAGAATTAGTAAAGACATCAGAACAGTTATTATGACTATACTCCATATGTTCAAAAAGCTAGAACAAAGATTGAACTTGTTACATAGAAACATGGAAGATTTTATATATTCCAAATTGAACTTGTAGAGGAAAACTATAACACCTGACATGAAAAATGCATGAGCTAGAATGAATGACAGATAACATTTTTCAGAAAAATATTAATGAACTTAAAGATATAGCAAAAGAAACTATCTAAAATGAAACACAGTGGGGAAAATTTTTTTAAATATATGAACAGAGAATCAATAAAATTTAAAATAAATTTGAGAAGTTAAATATACATGCAACTGGAGTCCTGAAAAGAGAAAAGACAGGGGGAGGAAATATATTCAAAGAAATGAAGAAAATTAAATATTTTCCAAATTCAGTTAAAACAGTAAACGCATAGATCCAAGAATCAATATGAACCAAAGCACAAGAAAGTTGAAGAAAACCACACCAAGGCACATCATTATCAAATTGCTTAAGACCAGTGATAAAGAGAAAAAAAATCTTTAAAACAATGAGAGAAAATAAACAGTAGACACAGTGGAAAAAAATATGGTGACAGCAAATTTCTATTTGGAAACACCTTTAACATACAAAAAAAAAATCCCTGTAAACCTGGAATTCCACATGCAGCAAAAATATCTTTTAGAAACAAAGGCAAAATACAAAGCTGAAAGAATTCATCACCAGCAGAAATGTGCTACAAGAAATGCTAAAGAAAGTCATTCACACAGAAGAAAAATTACACCAGATGGAAATGTGGATCTATACAAAGGCGTGAAGAGCAGCAGAAATGGTAACTACTATGGCCATAATTAAAATATTTTCTTATCCTTTAATCTTTAAAATTTTAACTGTTTAAAGCAAAAATAATAATGTATTATGGAGTTTATAATACATAAGAATAAAATGTTTGATAATAACATAGAGGCTTGGAAACAAGAAAAGGAAGTATATTTTTATAAGGTTCTTATACTCTATATGAAGTGGCATAATGAACTGGAAGTTAGGCAACAATAAATTAAATATGTATGCTATAAACAGTAAAGTAGTTCACCACTAAAATAACATCCTAAAGATTTATAGGTAATAAACCAACAAAGGGAATAAGAGGACACCATGAAACATACTCAATTCATCCCAAAGAAGGCAAAAATGAGGGAAAACAAAACAACATTTGGGATTTAAGCACAAATGCCAAATTTGTACATTTAAACCCAGCAATATTAATAATTTCCTTAAAATGGTAAGAAAAGTGGTAATTATGTCAAAACAGGGAACTAGATCAAATAGAACAGAGAATTAAGAGATAAACCCATATATTTATGAACAATTGATTTTGAGCAAGGGTTAAAAGGAAATTCAGTGGGGGAAAGGATAGTCTTACAACAAATGGTACTATAGCAATTGTATATCCATATGGAAAGAAAAAAAACAAGAAATTCAATCCATATCTTGTACTCTATACTAAAATCAATATCAAATGGATCATAGACCAAAAATCTAAAATTATAATATTTTTAGAAGAAAATATAGGAGATAATTTTTTTACCTGTGCTTAGGCAAAGATTTTAGATACAATACCCAAATCAAAATCTATAAATGAAAAAAAAAACCTGCTAAATTGAACTTCATCAAAATTAAGAATTTCTGCTCTTTTTAAGGCTCTTCAGAGAATGAAAAGATAAACTACGCACTTGAAGACGATACTTGCAAATCACATATGTGTAAAAGGACTTGTATCTAAAATATAAAAGAACTGTCAAAACTAAGTAATAAGAAAACAAACAACTCAATATGAAGTGGACAATTTTCATAGATGCTTCACCCAAGAAGATATATCAATGACAATAAAAGTAGATGCTCAACATATTTAGCCATTAGGGAAATTCAGATAAAAAAATAATAATAATACCATATACTTACTAGATGTCTGAGCAAAATAATTCAGACCTGCCACCCCCAAAAAACAAAACCTAGCACATAATTCTATTTATGGAAAATGCAAGATAAGCTAGAGTGACAGAAAGCAGATCAGTTGTTTCCTTGTGATTGGGGGAGGGTAGGAAGGTTAGACAGAGGAATACAAAGGGGCATGCAGACTTTTAGGAGGTGATGATATGTTCATTATCTTTTTTTTCCCTCCTTAACTATGTCATATTTAGGATTATAGGTAATATTTGTTGAATTGTGGAGTACTTCACCTAGGTGTAAATTGTACATTATCTAGCAGATAGGCTTTAGAATTTGAAGTATGGCTTTGTTACCACTGTTTAATTTCAGTATATATGCAGCATTTACATCCAATTGGAAGCTGTTTTTCTTCTTTAAAAGAGGCTTTTTATTTTGTTGTTGCATTTTGTTTTGTTTTTGGTCACAAATTACTAGACAATAATAAGCTATTTATTGGTTTTGCTCAGGAATGCACTGTACTTATTTTTCTTTTTGCATTGTGTCCCCCTTCACCCATTTCTCCTACCCCTCACCCTCACGTCTGAGAACCCCAATCTGTTCATTATGTGGTGATGGTTTGCCAATGTCCTTATCTGTCAAAACATTTTAAATTGTATGACTTTAATGTGTAGTTTATTGCATATTTATTTTATGTACCTAAATAAAGATTTGAAAAAGGCAAAACACAAAATGTTGGCAGTTTTATTCTAGTTATATAATGCTTCCGGTCAAGATGATGAAGTAGGTAAATGCCTCCTCCCATGACTACGTAAAAGTTACAACTAAAGTATCGAACAACCACCCTTAATAACCACCTTAAGACTAGCTGAATTGAACTACTACAGCTATATAGTTATATAAAGATATAAAGAAGAAGCCACATTGAGATTGGTGGGAGGGGCAGAGATGAAAACTGGGCTGGTCCCACACCCACGTGTGGCAGTTAAGAATTGAGAGGGATGTCTCTGCTCTGCAGGTCACCCCTGGGGAGCAAGTGGTCCCATCCCCACAATGCGCTCTCCAGCTTGGAGCAGCAATGCAGGAAGAGGAGGTCCTACAACAGCTGGCTGTGAAAAACCAGTGGGATTCTATCCAGGTGAGACAGAGGGCTGCTGTAGATAGGGGGCTGCTGTGTCTGGCCTCAGCATGCCCCACACTTCTTGCTAAGCAACTCCAAGCCTGGCACTAGTGGAAGCATAATCACTCCCAGTCACCTCTAAGGCCAGCACAGACAGCTACCAACCACAGATTACTTTGAAGCTCCTAACAGTTGGCTCTGGGCTGGATACAGACAGAGGCTGATCTTGTCCTGCACCAGAAACAACCTCAAAAGAGGTCCTAGAACCAACATACCTGGCGGCCGGCTTCAGGCCACATCAGAGTACCACCTGGTTACCATCACAAATGACACACACAAAGGGTGGTCTTGGCAGGCATGAGTCCTGCTAAAGCAAATCCGATTCCTTGGGGTCAGCCTGTAAACAACAGCTTGTTCACTGTAGTCATGGCTGGTTCTCACAACCAGTCAGCCTGAGGGTTAATCCTACTCACTGAAGTACCAGCAGCAATCAAGGCTTAACTATAACAGAAGGGTGCACACAACACACACAAGGGACACCCCAGAGCACTCAGCTCATATGAACAGGGAGACTGTGCCACTGGACCCCACAGGACACCTACTGTATAAGACCACTCTGCCAAGACTGGGAGACATAGCAGATCTATAAAAAATGTAATCCATATGCTAATTACAGAAAATCATTTTTCAAAAGATTGAAATAAAAATATACTTGATTTTTAATAACGGCATCATGAGTGATTTTTTTCTTCATTACATTATTATGAAAATATTTGAAAAAGACATACATAATTTTAATCTTCAGAAAAAGTACATTTTTAAAAGTAAAAAATTGCCAAGATTTGAACTAACTTTTCTCTCAAGTTTCAAGTACAACTATCGTTACTCTTAAGTTCAAAACTTCCATTCTTCCTCTTTTCTTTCCTTCCTTTAAAATGGAAAGTCAACAGTAATACAGTTATCTGTAAGACAGCCGCCTGCAAAATCAAACACTCAAAGAGTTCTACAACTAGACATTTTCTGTTAGATGTGGGAAAACAAGTAAAAGCTTTGGGTATAAAGCAATAGCCTAATAGCTTAAGATTATGTCTGATGCTATATTATGGAAAGAAAGTTCTTCTGTTGGCCTTCAAGGGCTGTGAAGAATTAAGATTCTCATTGTAAAGGGAGATCTACAAGGAAAAATAAATTAATCAAAGGAGACTAATTAGCGAGGTGGAAAATAAAAGAAAATGAAAAAAAACATGAAAAAACAGAAGAGGAGGCAGTAGAAGAGGGAACTGCGGTTAGAACGTGGAAACTGAAGATGAAACAGAGATGGAGGAAACAGGAGACTGGCTTTCTGCCTAGTTGATGTCTCTTCCATCTTTCCCTGCCCTTCTGCCCAGAGTCCCACTGGGATAGGATTTAAAACCTACATCTGCTCTAACAATTGTATATTTAAATTTTATTTTGACATTTCCTTTTTTTCCAAACATTTCTCACATTTGTGGACACATTTGATTTACCTACTATATATTTAGTTTTTCTAAGAACATGGATCATGTCTTTTTCTTCTTCATAACATATCCTCCTTGCCCCATACTTTGGATGTATGAGTGCTTAGCAAAGTGCTTTTCAAATAGTTGGGCTAATTAATAGATATTCAGAATGTTCAATATCAAGAATATAAGTATTTTGTGTTTCCACATAATGGGTCCCTGATTGCTGTACACTGTCTCAGCCTCTCTGTCTCAACTTTGCAAGGAAGAGGCAGATACATTGAACACACTATTAGAGTGTTGAAGACTAGGGATATCTTGCATTTCAGTGTCATACAATGATCACATCTACAGAAGCCCAAGGATATTCCCCATGTTCTGCTGTTTTGCTTTAAAAATGTAGTAAAAAATATGTTTTCTATCTTTTGTAAAAAAAAAAAAAGTTTAAAAGTGTAATTTAGAGAATTCACTTATATGAATTCACTTATATGAATAGCCCACAAAGAGGCAACAACGACTATAAATGTCAACACGGAAGAAGAGATACAGACGGAAGAAATATGTAGTTCAAGTTACTGCTTAACAACTGAAGCATTATTAGACTCTTTGAAAAACAGAGAGCCAATTGTTATGATTCAATTGGAAGGGTGTTCAGTCTACTTTTGTCCTTTAATACCAGTGCTTGTTCGCTAAGGGAAAGCTCAGTGTTAGAATCCTTTGTGTTTCTGCTGTAAGCTCTGAGAACTCTTTCATATATGTCTAAATATAAATAAGACACTCTGAGGAAACTGCAGTCTTCTATTTTATCAATATAGTCATTTGCATGGAGGCCATCTGGTTCATCTTTCTAACAGTTGAGACAAAAGAAGGCATTTAATTTGGTCACAATTTATATCCTCACTACACTGATGTCATTCCTATTTAGTGGTGAGTATACACCAGGCAAAACATAAAATACCATTAATGGTGGATAAACGCCCTCTCTAGTTAGGCATCCATGTGGTTAGCAGCAAATCTACAAGAACATATCTCAGAAAACAAAACCTACTCTTTGGGAGGCAATTTTTAATCCCGGTCCAAATAATCTTTGAAACACAGCGATAGTGGACCATCTCTTGCTTGAAGATTTTCTTTCAATTATAATGTGAAAATTATAAAAAGTAGAATGATTCATTTAAATTCAAAATGTCACAGAAGAAATGTGGAAAAACATTTTAATTCGGTTGTGCAGCTAAAAACTGAAGAGAAAATAAATTAAGATTCATTTTGAACATTATTTGCCGATTCCTATTTAAGTGCTTCACTATGACACATAGTCAAGGACGTCTTATGACATTTTGCTGGTTATGTAACAGATTAAGTTGCCAAGGGCAACTATGTCTGAAATGACTGTAGGATAACTGGAATAACTAGATTCATATCATGAGGTGATACAGGCTCCTGGACTTGGAGAAGTTATACTGAGGAAGGATAAGAAGGAAATGGGAACAAATGGAAGTCATAATAAGAATTAAATTACAGCAAAAGGAAAAATACTGAGGAGTTAGAAGTGCCATAAAAGTATAATAGAGAGAAGATTTTGATCAAATCAAAGACAATACCAAAATGTAGCTTCATAAAAGGAAGGGTTTTACCTGCAAAAGTATTACAAAAACCAAAAAATATCACCTGAGTTATATTTTCTAAACAATGAGCCCCATTGTTGCTTGTAAGGATATATATGGACAATGTGAACCTGGTAGAAAGACTGATTTTTGTTAAAGACATCTAATAACACCTTTTAAATTCGATCTTTAAAGGAGAAATAAGAGGAAATGTACCAGCTCCCTTATTGCCAATTCGTTAAACCAGCAAAAGTTTATTGTATTCAGAGTATATCCTTTATCACAGTCTACTTTGTATTATACTGTATGTGTTTGCCTCTCTCGGTAAACTATAAGCATCTAAAACATAAGCTGTGGGGTTTGGGCATCTTGCGTCCCCACAGTTCCTTGCATTTATGTAGGATATTGAATAGTGTTTTGTGTAATACATTGCTGAGCAGCCTACTACTGACTGTCTGAAGACAGTTTCTTTGGGCGTCAGCTCTACAAAGTTACAGCATGAAGAAGTAAGGATATGCAGTCGATTCTCATTATTCATGATGCTTAATATTCTACATATTAATATTAGAATTCAGTGGCTACAAACACTGAATTAGTGAATACTGAACCGTATTGGGGACATACAGGACTAGGTTCCTGCAAGAACTCTGGTAACAATGTTTTCATCAACTGAGCAATCCATAAACTTGTTTTATGTGTGTTTCTGTTTAAAGACACTTTATGTAATATATACTGTTAATTCAATAATACTGATCTCATGGCCAACAGCACTATAAATCATGCCTGAGCAAAGCTTATCTAACATGTATTTACTCTGTAAAGCACATTGTAGTCTTTTTCCACTAGACAAACTTTTAGCACTATTCTTGGGTAGCCATGTTAAACGGTAAAATCACCAACAAAAATGAGGGGAAAAAAAAGTGGCAAGTAAAGGGGCTGCAAAAAGGACACCTGTTTATAGTATGAAAGCTGAAATAGGAAGGCAGAGCATTCATTGCCTTGATCAAAATCAGGTAAAAATATGCAAGTCAGGCAACAAATATTTTTTGCTGTTTTGTACATGTCTATGAATAAAAATGAAAGTACCATGAGTATTGATTTTGGGGTTGCAAGTAAATGTTAGCAATTAGATGAATTTGCAAATATGGAATCTGAATAATGAGGATTAACTGTCCGAGAAAGCTGAAGATGAGATAAAATGACTAAGCAACGACCACAGAACTAACCTGACCCAGTTCAGCCTCTAAGTCTAAATTCAACTGGATATCAATTTTCCTATTCTGCTCAAGTGTTACTTTACCAGGTTGGAAAATTTGTGTTACGTTTGTGGTTTCCAGCAAAAGTCCAAAATATAAATGGTTTTCTGGATTCGGCAGCTTTTGGTTACTCTGCCAGGCATTGACCTGTAATTTTCACCTGAAAAGGGTGCTGACATTTACTGAGAACTGAACACACTGCCAGTTGCCTCTCCCCTTGCAACTTCTTCTTCACTAATAGAACTCTGATTTGGTGTGGGGGCTGGGAGGGGGTTGGGGGTGGGGAATGGGGAGGAAAGCAGTGTACTCAATAAAAAATGACAACCCCAAGCAGCCTTGTAGATAGGGTAGTTAAATAACCAAGATCTGGTCAATGAGAAACAAGTAAAAGTTGGTTTGGTTTTCAGGGAAAACGTTTAAAATGGGGGAAGAATCAATTAGCATAGACTTAGTTGCCACTTCATTCCTAGTATTTAGCCTGAAATAATGAATGATACAGGAGCCACAGCATCAGTAATCATGTGACTTCTAATGACCTTGACTTTGAATGATAATCCTCACTTAGTCTAGTGGAGCAGAAAATGAGCCTCGATTTCTGGTGATGTAATCAAGGTGCCATACCAGCCTTACCTCCAGATTTTCCATTGGTTGGAAATAAAAATGAGTATTTCTAAGATTTGTGTTTGCTTGTTTTTGCAATTCTGTACTCACTGCTGAATGAAATTCCTTTCCTTTTTCCCCCCTCTCCTTTTAAGTCTTTCTTGAGTTTTGTCAATTCTCCTTACAATTCTCTTGTTAAATAATCTCATTTCTAAACTTTTTGGGTTTTGGTTAATATTATATTCTTTCAAAGCTTCTATACTTCCCTCTATTTTCTAGTTTGTTCTTTGATCCACTTGCTGAGAAGTCCATTCACAGTGGCTCCTCTTCTTTTGGGATACTTGTTGGCTATTTCTGGATTCAGAGGTCTTGAGATTAAAAAACAAAATGAAAAACAAACAAAAACAACAACAAACAGCTGCGTTTCCTCCTGCAGTGGATGCTAAAGTATTCAGGTAATTTGTCTTCACCAATTTGTACTCTGGGATTTGGCACTTTTTCATCAAGTTTATTGAAAATGTTGTCCACAGATAGTTCCCTTTGCTATTCTAGTTGCACAGTCTGTTTTAATGAAAGTATTTGAGCAGATTAAAATGTGACAGCCTCTATCATGATCTTATCTTCCCCAAAGTTTAATTTACATCCTGTCTGATGATAGTATACCCCTCAAGCAGGTGCTTTTACATGTATTCCTTTATCTCCTCTTCAGAAAGCCCTTCAAGATAAGCATTATCATTAGTCACATTGTCAGATGACAAAAGGAAACCCAAAGAGGTTAAGTAATTTGCCCAAAGTCACCAAGATAGAAATTGATGTAATCCACATTTGAAGTTGGCTCTGCTTAGGTCATTCCTAAGTGCAATGCAAACCCTTTAAGAATGAATCTAAAGCACTATTTCACAACTGTGGTCTCACAGAGGGACTCTGTGCCTGGCCCCAGAAAGTTCATAGGGAAATTCATGACTTTTGACTAATGCAGGGTTTACTCATTTTAATACACGGCTGGAGGTTTTAGGCGGAAAGGAATGTGGTAAAAGAGAAACACAAGTATTTTTGTTTCTCTAGTTAGAACATTCTTCCCTATGCTTATCCCTTATGAACCACTGCAAACATAAATTTATCTTTGGAGATAAAGAGAACATCTGGTCACTCTCTGTGTAATATTATCATAACCGTTTGACAGCACACTTTAGCGTTCTGTTTACAAGGTTAACCATTTTAGTTTCTCTATTTCTCTACAGAGGACTTTTACAAACAAAAACACTGTATCTCTTCAAACTTTCCCCAGGTCCCTTTTCCACATGTGTGTGTTCTCCTGTACTAGTTTTACATTTCCAGTGGCACTTGCATATATAAAATAATTTTTTTCTCTTTCCTTCAGTTTCCTCTTACTGTTGCTTTCCCTGGATGTTGTTTTCCCCTTTGAACTAAGAGAACAGAGAAATATAAGGCATTGGGTTAGAGAAGAGATAAAACAGTATGTGCCATGTGTCAGTCTTTGAGCCATGTGATTTTCATTAAATATCAAAATTAATCTTTGAATGGCGTTTCCTTCACATCACTACAGTCTCAGGCCAAATGGTACCTCTTTAGATAGACTTTTCATGACTCCTATAACTAGATCCACAAGCCCTCCCCCTAACCCTCTACCTCCATAGGACTCTTGACCAGGGCTCTTTTTTTATTTCTTTATAGCATTTCTTCATTCTCTGAAATGATCTTACTCATTTACTACTTGCCATGTTTACTTTCTCTTTTCTCACATTAGGAAGTAAGCTAGTCAAATGGGGTTTGGGCCTATCTTCTCAATCTCGGAATCCCTAGCTCCTAGATATTGCTGGACACACAGTATTTGCTAAACAAATATTTACTAAATGGATAAATGATTAGATAAATAAAAGTAAGGAATTCTGTGTTGTCAGAGACCAGGATCTCAATAGAACCAAAATGTTTATGAGAATAAATTTTTGAACACTTAGAAGAAAGAAGATTGGCAAGAAAAACTTAGACAATAGAGTTGGAGCTGTTTCCTAATTCCTCCAGGGCAATGTACAATAGATCATAAAATTAAAATAAATAGGACACTTTGGTTGTTCCCATGTCTTGACCACTGTTAATAAAGCTTGGATAAAAATGATGTGGTATATACACACAATGGAATACTATTCTGCCATAGGAAGAGATGAAATAGTGCTATTTGCAACAATGTGGATGGATCTTGAGGTTGTTATGCTAAGCAAAATAAATCAGACAGAAAAAGTCAAGAACCATATGATTTCATTGATATGTGGTATATAAAACTGAAAAAAAAGGAACAAAACAAACAAATGAAAAAACAAAACTCATAGACACAGACAATAGTTTAGTGGTTACCAGAGGGTAAATGGGAGGGGGTGGTAGGTGAGGGTAAAGGGGATCAAATATATGGTGATGGAAGGAGAACTGATTCTTGGTGGTGAACACACAATGTGATATATAGATGATGAATTACAGAATTGTACACCTAAAACCTACATAACTTTACTAACAATTGTCACCCCAATAAACTTTAATTAAAAAAAAAAATTAAAGGGGCCAGCCGAGTGGCTCAGTCAGTTAAGAATAAGCTTAAGAGCATGAGCCCTGAGCAACAGGGTCGCCAGTTTGATTCCCACATGGGCCAGTGACACTGCGCCTGAGCTGAGCTACCAACAGGTGGCTCAGTGGACAGAGAGTGCACTCTTAACAACAAGGCTGCTGGGTTCGACTCCTGCAATGGGATAGTGGCTACGCCCACCCACAACTAAGATTGTAACACAGCACTTGAGTTTAGAGGCCACGAGCTGCCAACAGGCAGCCAGATGGTGACTGGTGCCCTCCACAACAAAGATTGAAGAACAACAACTTGGCTGGTCTCCCTCCCCAATTCCCCAACACTGTTCCCCTCCCCCAACTAAAAAAAAATTAAAATAAATTAGGCCTACAACTGGATTAAACATATAGTCTGTCTTATATTTTCTGTAGAATAACCTCTGCTATTTTCCCTCTTCTCAACAGATTATGTTTTCTTACTTAATTGATAGGGAACATGTCCTGTTGAGACTCACTTTCTGGATAAAGTCCAATCACATGCTAAATAGAGATTACAGGTATCCCAATGCAGGGTAAGGCTCATTGCAACCTCATTTATTGTCTGCTAAGCGTAATTTATCTGATGAACATTTGTTTGCTCAAGTTATACTGACTTAGGTTAATTCTTTCACACTGGGATCTGGATTTAGCAAGCTTATGCATTATCTAGTAATTATTGTTGAGAGGGTCCACATTAATATGCTTAAAGATATGCTTATCTAAGTGTATTGTCTGAGAGATCCAGAGCTTAAATTTTAAATTTGTCAGTTGTGTGTGTGTGTGTGTGTGTGTGTGTGTGTGTGTATGTGTGTGTGTATGTGTGTGATATTTGGAATATTTTCATTACTCAGTTGTGCTAGTTTGAGAAAATAGGAATGTCTGCTACAATGTGAAGGACACGTCTCTTAATTTAGATTATAGCTCTATCTGGTGCAAATAATGTTATTATATTTTCAATATCTAAATAATCAATTGGGTGTTCATAAATTTCAGTATTGTGATTTGTTTGAACAACTGAAAATAACAAAGCTATTTTGTTTGAGAATCTTGATTTGGCCTATTCCAAACATTTTAAGACACCTAGAAAATTTATGCAGAATGCCTATAAAAAGTTTAATGTTTTTTACTCTAAAATTAGTCTTTACCATACTACCTTTATAATATCAGTATTGGAAATTCCCTTTTCTTTTTTTTTTAAAGATTTTTTTTTAATTGGGGAATTGGGGGATGGGAACAGCGCTGGGGAATTGGGGGAAGGAGAACAGACAAGTTGCTGTCCTTTTGTTCTTCAGTCTAGTTGTGGAGGACGTTGCTTCACTGGCCCAAGTTGGCA
>NW_017731569.1:2288926-2292483 GCF_001890085.2 Hipposideros armiger
AAAACAAAACAAAAAACAAAACAAAACAAAACAAAAAAAATGGTTAATGATATAAGCCATTTAAAATACCTAAAAAGAAAATTCATGAGTTGGGAGGTAGGTCTGAAGAAGCTACCCAGAATGCCACATAGTGAGGCAAAGTGATAGAAATGCAAATAAAGTTAAAATAATATGTAGGGTTTAATGTACATATAACCAGAGTTTTAGTAGGAGGAATAACTTTAAAGATTGGAGAAACCTAATAAATCCCAAGGAATTCTTTCAGGAGAAAAATTATTCCAAATTGAAGGGCAAAGAGAAATAAAGATCTAAAAAAGCATTAAATATTGGTTTTGTATAGATGAACCTTGACTGTATAAAAAATAAAATTATGTCTAATGAGATTAAAAAGAGAGAGAAATCAAGTATGTAGAAACATCCTACAAGTCAGGAAGTGAATAAATGAATCGTGTTACTTTAGGATCTCAAGAAGCATATATTGAACGAGATTAGATGTACAAGGGACTGATTGGAGAAAACACCCCAAAGAATAAAGTGAAGAGAGCTGAGATGTCAGGGAGAACAGTCAGACCACAATACAGGTCTTCCACATGTGACAAGAGAGGAGGTAGGAGCATCGGCAGGAAGAAGATCCGACTGCAGCACAGATCTAAGAATATTTCAACCAGGCCAATGGGGAGTTCTCAAGCAAGAGTTGTCCTTCAGAGGAACCCTGCATTGGGCAGGAATGGACTGACTTTCTAACCCCTGCTGTGGTCACTCTGGAGAAAGCGAGAGAGCAACCTCGGGGGTGCATGGCCTTGGCATGAAATTGGTAGAAGATCCAAAGAGGCAGTAGCTGGGGCTAAGAGTCCAGTGTGCTCCCCACGGCAGAAGATATGAGAAACAAACTTCTGTGACTGTCACATGGAGCTCAATTTTCTAGTATCTTTGTATTTTGGAGGAAAATAGCAAAAGATAAAAATATGGATGAGTGTAGTAGATTTTAGCAGGTTAAGTATACACATTGTAATTTCCAGAGTATCCATTAAATAAACACAAGTCTATTACTTCTAAGCCAACAGAAGAGAGACAATGGAATCATAAAAAAGGTTTTCAGAAGTAGGCAAGAAAAAGGAAAGGGGACAAATGAAATAAGACAAATGGAGTAAGTAGAAATCATAACATAATATGGTAGTTATAAGTAAAATATATTGCTTTTATATTAAGTGTAGTGAATGAAATGCTCCAGTTATAAACAATGATTGTCCAACTGAATCTTAAAATAAAAAGTATATACAAGAGACACAGTCTCTATGTTAGATTCTACTTCTGTTGAAATTGTTTTTCTTTCAAAAATATTTTTTAACATTTTCTTGTTCTGAGAATAAACACAGAAATATCCAAATTCCATAAGAAAATCAACTCAGAAATTGAAATTTATTGGAAGATATATATAGAACACCAGCAATTTTTCTTCAGTAAATTTGGAGGGTAGAGAAAGGTCAAATACCCTGAATTTTCATGATGAAACAATAATAACTGTTAAAACTGGCTTGTGTTTGAAAAGAAATTGAGATACCTTATAAATGTAGACATGTTTAATTAGAGCATTAAAATTAAACCAGAAGTTTAAAATTGTATTTGGTGACAATGAATATAGTAAAACTAAATCATTAAGTTCTGTCATTATTATACTCAATTGTAACCTAAACAAGCAATAAAGGGAAATATGAAGAATTACATATTTCTCTTTTTCCAATAAAAGGGAGCATAACTTTTTCTTAGGAGTGACAGACTTTCAAAAAGTTTTCTTTTGGCATGGATAATGGATGCATTCGAGAAATACAAAAAAATAAAATAAAAAAAAAGGAATCGCCATATTAAAAAAATACAAATAATCTAACGAAATGTGTCATAGCTGTTTATTAGAAGATCAGAAAATGAACTTACTACACTTTTATTAACAAGTCAATGGGTTCTTTAAAATGCAAAAGCTAAGGTACATTTTGATAAGCTTAATTCAATTTTTGTGGCACAGCAAGGAAGGTTTAATGAACTCCACATGCACACTTCGCTACTCTGCAAGCACGTCTTCATCTTAATGATGATCTCTATCTTCAGTTCCCAAATGTTTAAAACTCAGCTTCAAACCAGGATTTATTTCCTATTTTTCTCTAAAACGGCTTTCCGCACTGCTGTGGCCAGTCATTACCAATCCCAGGCTGGCAGCTGAGCACACTGATGCCAGTGTTTTGGACTGAACCTGACACTCTTCCCATTAATAAAGCCAAACATCCTGAGGAGTTAATAGATTATTTATGTATCCCTATTAACAAGAAGCAGGTTGCAAAACCTTCCTTCACTGTGAAGCTCTAAATGGATATTCTTTTCTATTAAGAAAGACTGTATATACAAATGTTGTATACACGAATCTTGACTGTGCAGTATTTTCCAGTCATATCTTATTTCCTTTTGTCCATATGTCATGGGGAACTTCGTTGGAAGATATGTTAGAAACTTCCAGGTAATACTTATTTCCTTTGACCAATGGTTCCTGTGTTTCTTTAACCAGTGGATAAACCCAGACTGCATTGCTCTCCCTTCTCTACCTCCTCTTCCTTGTCTCTCTCTATATCTATATCTATATCTATATCTATATCTATATCTATATCTATATCTATATCTATATCTATACATATGATATATATATCCTTTTCAGATATCAGCAAAGCAAAACAAAAAAAGCTTAAAATAGAGTACTGTTTTTTTCTTTCTTTCTTTCTAGTTTCTTTCTTTCTTTCTTTCTTTCTTTTAGTGAGGTGAATGAAATTCTGACTCTTTTAGAATATACAATTTCAGAAACAGTAGTTTCATTAAACCCTTTGTGTTCAGGCTATGTTTTGACATCATTCTTTTTAAAAGAAGAAAAGAGTCTCAACTGATACTTGGTGATGTTCTTACAGCTAATGAGGGAGACGTCATCTTGATTCTGAAGCTTTCCATGTCACCAAGGTTGGCCTAGGATTCTGGCTGATTTTCAGTTTTTAAGGCTCCCTTTTGTTTAAGATGCACCACTTGTTTTTGTATGATAATGAAATCCCATTAGCTGCACAAAGATAGTCAGTAGTTAACTAATCCATCCTTGTAGATAGGTCATAAGATCATTTTAGTTCTTTCAAAGAACATTCACAGTATAATATGGGACCATGAATCAGGCATGTACCACAGTGAAATTTAAAAGAATAAGGATTATTTAAAGTAAAGTTAAAAATAAAAAAGACAAGGCTCACTAATTTAAATTAAATGAATACTGTATATGAAGTGGTTAGACATAGTTTATTTATTGGAGTAATGAACACTTTTTTCTCTTTCTTTTTTTTATTGGGGTATCGGGGGAAGGGGAACAGACAAGTTGCTGTTGTTTTGTTCTTCAGTCTAGTTGTGGAGGATGTCGGTTCACTGGCTCAAGTTGGCACCATCATTGCGCTCTTCCCTAGCGAGGTAGATCCGTCGCCGGCTTCTGGACGGCCGCTCACTGCAGCTGCTGGCCGCTCAGGCTGGCTGCTGACTACACA
>NW_017731569.1:2292533-2349550 GCF_001890085.2 Hipposideros armiger
AGCATCTTAGCTGTAGAGGGCAGTGTCACTGGCCCTCATATGTGGTATCCGAACCGGGGCCCTCTGGCATCCTAAGCCAGTTCTTAACCAACATGCCACTCGGCCAGCCCATGAACACTTTTTTAACCTTCGAATGAAAGATCTTTTTCCTCCCATGGTTTGATACTGAAGTGGGTACACACCACCACTTACCTATCTACTCTGCCCTATCTATGTGTCGTATCTATTTCTTAGGGTTGGTCAGTACTGCCCTTGTTTCTCCCAAATGGAACCCACAGGGAACTTTCCACCAGCCTTGACCAGTCCTCCACCCACCCATTGCTTCACATGGTGGGGGCAATACCCAGGGCCAAGAGGGTCTTTTATAGGACCAGATGGAACCTCTGATATCTTTGTGCTGAGTTCTGTAGAGCTAGTCCCCAGTGCACAGGGGTGGTGCTCTGCAATTTTAATAAAATAATCTAAAACCTGATTTTGCTTAGAATTACAGAACACCAATTATGAAAAATAGACTAAAATGATATGGTTGTGCCTCTCCATCTTGGTTAGGTGATTAGAACTTATGCATCTTGCACTATCGTTTTATGTTTGAGTTTTCATCAGCTGAACAACCTACAAATTTTTTTCATAGAAATATTATTTGATTTGGAAACATAAGAACAGTCTTGAGCATATTTCTCTCAGTTTTTTACTTAAAGATCGCTCTTCCCATCAGAGCTTCTTGGTGTGACATATCTGAGAATTCTGAAGAAACATCAGCTATGCTTGTGCCTAGAGAGATCAGTCTAAAATGACTAGATGTCAGTTTTTACTGACTTTACTAAGAATGTCTTCATTAACCTACCAATATGGACTATTCTCTGCGGCATAAGAGATCATTTATGATGAGTGGTTTTTATTTTTTAATTACATTGCATAATTCTGTACTTTTTAAGTCTTTAAAATTACCTTAGCTAACACATTTCAAGGCATTTTCGAGTTAGCTGTGTTTCTGATAAAACAAACAATAATTACAATGAGACTAATGTCACATTCACAAATGTAGTTATTCATACTAATTTCATGCCCTTTTCATATTGCTTTCATTAATTAACTTGAAGTGACATTTTAACTGAGTGTTTTTAATGGCTAATATTAATTACACAATCCCTTAAAGTTATTTTTCTTAAATAATTCTGTTCTTATCATTATGATGTATTGATGTATTGTTAGTCCTTTACTTCTTTTGAAGGTTGATATTTAAATAATTTAGAGAACTACGAAATTGCCTGTTTTTTGTCCAGGATCGACTGAAAATTCGTATGACTGTGGGCCATATATATATATATATATATATATATATATATATATATATATATATATAATTTATCAATCCAATTTCATTCTTTGCCTTTGTGGATTTTGTTTGGAGATACTTCAACTAGTGAGGATAGTGCATTTAGGCTCAGTAATTCTTTGCCCTCCTTAAGTGATCAATTTCAGCTAAATTATTGCTGTGTTCAAAGATGGCCTTATGCTTTTTCATGTTTGCAATGACTGATTGTGAAAGAAACATTGAGGGTTTTTTCAGACTGTTACATATCAACTTGACATTCCTGTCTTACTCTGTAGCTTCTGATTTTGCTTCAAAACCACTCACAGAAAAAAGAAATGAGAATGTTTTTAAGTGTATTGAGTCATATTTCTTTGTCTTTCATTTATTTTTATTTTGGTTAAAAGGCCTATTCACTATTCTTGGGTTCAGTAAAGAATCCTGATACTCATTCAGCCTTACTATTTGTTCTCCTATTTTAGCTTATACCATCTTCATGGCCAATGACCATGGCTAATTCATTTTATGAACCTCCAAAGGTCTAGTACAGTGTCTGCTAAGTAACAGGTGATCAACTAAGTATTGCTTGGTGCTGAGGACTACTGTTGTGTGTATGATCTATGCAAGCCACTAATATGGCGGCCAGCTGGTAGTAAATACTTGACACATGTTTCCCCTAGAAAGAGATCTGTGGGGATAAGGACACAGATTAAGTATTCAGTGAGTGTGTATTAAATGAATGAATGCCATGATTTAGTCTTAGGTTTTCATTACTTCGAGTTCCTCTTAGTATTGCCTTGCATTTCTAGAGTTGTGTACACATAACTAACTCATTAATTTGTGCTAAAGGGTATCTTTTCTTGGCATATTCAGAATTTTAATTTCTACTAAAAAATTAAGAATTGAAGGGAGAAAATATGGTTTAAAAATAATATTCTGGAACTGCCTCTTTCTAATGATTAGTAGGTTTACACCCCTTGCTTTAGACTGAAAGCTTGTATTCCCCAAATTCAAATGTTGAAACCCTAATCCCCAATGTGATCATATTAGGAGGGGCGATTTGGGGTAGTAATTAGGTCACGAGGGTAGAGACCTCATGAGTGAGATTAGTTCCCCATATAAGAAGAGACATGTGAGAGCTTGCAATCCCTCTGTCTACAATCTACTACCTGAGGATACAATGAGCAAATGCCATCTGCAAGCCAGAAAGACTCTCTCGTCAGACACCAGACCTGCAGCCATCTTGATCTTGGACTTCCTAGCCTCCAGAACTATGAGAGATAGATGTTTGTTGTTTAAGCCATCCAGTTTATGATGTGCTGTTATAGCAGCCTGAACTAACTAGACATTCTCCCCAGCCCCTGTACATTGTCTTCTGCATTCAAACTGAACTCCTTCATACCAGGAAGCAGAGGTGCCTGTCCTAGAGCTTGTCCTAGAGGCAGGTGTCCTGACTAAGCTCAAGGTAAATGGCTGTTTTGCAACTGCTACAAAATGTTGACCCAAAAGATATACATGGGTGATTTTGTCTCTTTCCTGAAGGATAAAATATATTATTTAGCAAGTTTGGGTACATCAAGATAGTACAAAAGATAGAAAAGAAAGATGGAAGTGACCCAGTGATATTTGCTGTCACCCCACAATCTCAACCTCACATGATGGCTTGGTTTTAAACCACCTGTGCTTGTGAAGGTTTCTGAAGACTACAGGCCCAAGTGGCATACCTCTGGGGCCCACAACATACCACTCTGTGTGTAAAGAGGGCAATCTGCTTCCTTCCTCTCCATGCCCAATGACATAGCTGAGGGGTGCAGAGCAGGCTGGGGTAACAAGCTTCCCAGGAAGACACGCAGAGCAGCGATAAGGCATCTTATCTGGTGGGCCACAGTCAGAGGACAGGGGTGGGTTTTTTCTTAAGCACAGGAATCTCGTCACCCTGTGGATATCCAAACATTTCTTAGACAATTTTGAAGGTAGAGCCTAAAGTCCTTTTAGGAGAAAAGAGCCTTTAAACACTGATGTTAAAGGCTTAGGGCATTTGGATCAAAACAGCATGAGATGATCAAGTTGACAGAGCAAAGCTACCACTGTTGTTTCCTCCATTAGTCTTCAAAGTGGCTGAGAAAGGCAGCTTGATCTTAACAGGAAAATAGAAACAATAGTGCTTTTATATACTTAATATAAAACATTGAATACTTAGTACTTCTTCCAATATGAAACTTTTATCAGGGCATATGGTGTAAAATACACAAACAAACACACAATTTTTAAAAAAATTCTCAGGTGTAACAGAATATAAAAATAGGAAAATATTCATGGATGAGTATTGATTGCAATTTTTTTAATGAACTTGAAAAAGGATTAAAAATAAATAAGTTTACCAAAGAAAGGGCATGTTAAGAAGTTGCAGAAGGATAATTGATGTGGGATATGAGCCATTTAATTACATGTGGTCTGAATAAGTTAGCATGATTCAGAAGACTAAGAAAATCTAAAGGAGTTATATTAGCTAGACTTTGAAATTTGGTGACTGTAATATATATATATTATCTGAAACCAACCTACTCTGTGGAATAATTCAAAAAAATCACCTTTGTGCTGTTTGCATCATGAATGTTTTCAATAATTAAAAATTGTTTATTGAGTACCTACTATGTGCCTGATATTGTTTTATGTATTTAAGGTATATTAGCAAAACAGACAAATATGCTTGACAAACAAGACATTTGCATTCAGAGGAGCACAAAATAAATAAGCAACAAAACTAATATTGATGTAAACTCTATATACATGTATTTTTAAAGGTGACAAATGTTATGGAAAAAGAAAAATAAGAGCAGGGTAAGGGGATCAGGTTTTTATGGTAGCCTCATTGAGGTGTTGTTTAAGCAACAAAATGGAGAAACAGAGTTTGATGCATTAAATTCAAGTAGCTAAAAGTAAACTCCAAAGATAATACCCAATATGCTTGGATCAGTAGATCCTCATATTCCAAATTGAAATTCTTATTCTACTATTATGGAGACGGCATAGCTTAAAAAGCAAACTAAATATTTTTATCGTCCATCTTTCTTGAATCTTTAATACCATGATGACTGATGATATGCAAAGAAAATGATTTCACCTTGTGAAGAATGTCCTCTCATTTCTCTTTGACAGCATCTGCTAATCCAAAGTATGCCACCAAAAAATATGAACTAGCAATACACATTTCAGATGGGTCTTAGTCAAGAATGTGAGGTGGGATAGTTATTTAAGCAAAGACAAAATAATCTGCCTTTCAAAGAATAAAAATTATTAAATCTGAATTGTAGAATCTCAGGTAAAAAAGGATTCAACTCCCCATTACTGTGAAGTTAAAAATAAATCCTCTTCTACCACCAAAAAAAAAGAAAGAGTAACAGGATTTCAGCAGGCCAGGTTGCAAGGTTAAATAAATACAGAAAATTGTACATTTATTGAGGAATTCAAGCCTGTCTGACTTCCCTTTACTTTCCCTCTGTTCTCGCATCTGACGTCCAGAATTCACATTATCCATTCTTGAGGCTGTTGGAAAATATCTGTTCCTTCTGTAAAGTGTGACAAAGGTAATCATCTTACAGGGAGGTTTAGTTACTGGTTTCCCTCATCAGATGAGATTAGCCCTTACCTACCTCACTTTTCCATTCCCATTACGCTTTCACCCATGATTCTTTAGAAGGATCCTGTGAGGTGCACAAATGCATATCCTCCTCCACTGACTACTTCATGGAAAGTTTTCAGATCAGTATGAGCAGAGGTAATAATGTTCAAATAGCTCCAGAATATATGGGCTGTCAAATTGTAAGTCAGAATATTCACATGAAGACAACAACAACATCTCCTTAAATAGACTGATCAACTATGTTCTGTGTCAGCCAAGAGATTTTCAGTAACGTCTATTTCCGAAGTCAGCTATAAGAGATTTAGAACTTTGACAGAGGCGATTCCTTTTAGAGAGAGGTGAAAACTGAACTGGCTTATGAATCGGTGGTCATGAAAGCTGTCCCCCTGCCATCCCACTGTAGGTTCTGAAAGCACCATGTTGCCCTGAGGGCATCTAACAGCTCATTGTTTTCCTGACATGCAATGTTTATATCATCCTCAGGACACCAGGCTTATATCACAGGTGGAGAGTTTCCCAGGATTAAGTTGGCCATGTAGCGTGAACCAGAAGTAGGTCTCGAGGACCTCTATATCTTTCTGCAGATTTTTTTTTCCCCTAGGGTCCTGATTTTGTTTTGGAAGAGCCCTCCAAGACCTGAAGACTTTTAGAGAATTACAACAACCCTTGGACCTCTACTCTTGTGATATTAGAATATTTCCCTTACCCTATTCACCCATCCCGATCACAGTGGTTCAAAGTTCCCAAAAGCATCCATAACTGATACAAAAGATATAATGTAAGATTGCTGTTTAACTAGATGATCAGGCTGTGCCATAGGAGAGAACATAACATGAGTGAGGCCAAGGTCAAAAGGCAGGAAAGTACCAGCAGGGAAGACACCAGTGCTTGATTCAAGGTTGCTCAGAACAGACAGCATGCACCGAAGTGGTGCAGCATTTACTTATAGCACGAGGAGGGAGAGAGAGCACACATGATCCAGCCCCTTGCAAGGTGTGTGTCCCCATGTCTAATAGATCCATTCCACAGTCCAGGTGGGCAGTGTGGCTTCATGAACCCCACAGCATAGTACAGTAGAAGGACCTCGACCCTTGCCCTATATGATCTGAACACAAAACCCTGGGGGTGCTTGAGGGCCACTGAGGCATGCATAGCTAAGGAGTTCCAAGCAAAGTTTGCACGTGCCTGATGCAGAGGGAACAGGGACAGACTGGCTGTGCTCTTAGCCTCTGCATGCAGGATGACTTGTGAACTTGCCAGCATATCCTGTACAGAGCACAAGGTTCTTGGGAACACAGGAGTGGCAGCAGGCTGCACTTGCCCCGCCCCTCACAATTATTAACTGAGCTTATCGCATTTTTATTCTGTTGCTTTTTAAATCTAAACTTCCACAGACAAGAGGAAATAGTCACAGGTCTATCAGGAGCTTGGAACCTCAAGCATTTGAACTCTTGGCAATATATGCCAAATGCTAAATATAGTAGTTGGCACAAGTAAGCATTCAATAAGTATAAAGCTATCATATTTTAGAAAAGAAGCAACTATAAAGATGATAGTCATCTTTACTGCAATCTCAGTAGGCTAACAGCTTTCCTTTTGAAGGAGTTTGAATTAATATATGAAAGGAAGTCGAGTTACATATGTGGTGCTTCACTATAATATACTGTGTGAGAACAAGTTATATTTGTCTCATTCTATTCCTGATGCTGCACTTAACTAATAGGATTCTAAGAATTTAATTATTTCTCTCCAATTTAGCATTTTTATTATGAATAATTTCAAACATACAAAACTGGAGAAAATTGCGATGACTCTCCAGGTAACCATTACCACGCTTGTACAATTATTAACTCACATCCCGTCTTGTTTCATCTATATCTCCATCTACTCTTTGAGACACAAATTATTTTAAAGCAAATATTAGCATCATATAATTTCATCATAAATATTTTAGCATATACCTCATGCTGATAAAAACTCTTTAAATCTTAAATGCAATATGATCACATGAAATACCAGTAAAACAATAAAACCTGTTGTTATGCAGCATAAAGGAGTTGGCAGATTTTCTTTGCAAAAAAAAGAAGGAAAGGAAAAAGGAAGATAAGTATAAAACTGAACAAAATTGTCAAAAACAATAATTTCAAGCTGTGGAAATCAACTAAATGTGGACAACAAAGTAAGAAGTATTCATTCTTTAAAAATTGCTAGAGCTTTAGATAAGAACAGCAGGAGTGTGTAGTCATGCACGACCGCGCCAGTCCTCTTCCTGGTGCTCAGTATTTGACAACTGTAGTTTTAAAGCATGGGTCTGACCACGTGAAGCAACAAATTTGCTGCTAGAGAGAGAGAGCTATATTTGGAGCCCAGGCTTTGTCAACTAAATGCGGTGAATTTGTTAGAAAATAAATAGGGAAAACCTACAGCTTTGCTAGTTGAGATTGTGGCCCCAAGAGATCCTGAAAATGGGACAGCCACGGAAGTGCTGAGATAAGCCCTTCCCACATCCCTGGCAGAATGGGAACTCATATACACACATGGAGGAGATCCCAGAAAGACCAGGGAAAGGTAAACGCCAAGGCAGATTTGAGAACTGGGTGAAAAGCTTAATGTACACACCAGACTCCACACAGATTGATATACAGGGGGTGGGAAGAGTAATGGATACAAGGTGTTTAAACAGAAACTCTGCCCAGATCACTGGCTGACTACTTGGTGATGCATATAGAACTTCGGGCCATAAGAAACCAGGCTAAAAAACATATATATACATATATATATATATATATATATATATATATATATATATATATATATATATTTTAATTGTGTAGAGATATTAGTAGCCAAACACTGAAAGGGAAACTGATTCTATGTATGAAGTCCAGGCAGGAGGGAGGGAGGGAGGGAGAAATATCAAACATCAGAAAAAATAAAAACAGAACCCAATATTACTACAATATATTCTCTAAAATTTTTATTTTTAATCGAACATTATGAGATATGCAAAAGGACAGGAAAGAAAGCAGTCAATACAAACTGGCTCTGCATGGGCCTAAAAGTTGAATTTAGCAGACAAAGACTCCAAAGCAGATATTTTAAATATGTTTAAAGGATTTAAAAAAAAATAACAATGGGTTAAGAAACAGGGAGTCTCAGTAGAGAAGAATAAACTATAAGAAAAGCCAAATAAAAATTTTAGAGTTGAAAAGCACACTAACTGAAATGGTCATTTCAATAAATTGTCTCAACAGCATTTTTGGGATGCCAGAAAAAAAGTCAGTAAACTTGAAGATAGATCCATAGAAGTGATTTAACTCAAAGAACAGACAGAAATAAAAAAGTTAAAGAGAAAAGTAACACTTTAACAATCCTGTGGGACATCATCAAACATATCAACATATGACAAGTGGAAGCCCCAGATAGACACAAGAAAGAGAAGGGAGTGGAAATAATGTCCAGAAACTTCCTTAATTTAATGAAAAGTAACATATATATCCAAAAGCTTAACAAACTCCTAATAAGATAAACACAGAGATTTACACCTTCACTCATCAGGGGCTATCTTCTTAAAGCCAAAGATAGCAACAAAGGAACAAGACAAACAAAGAAACAAAAACTCATAGACACAGACAATAGTTGAGTGGTTACCAGAAGGTAAGGGGGGAGGAGGGTGGTGGATGAGAGTAAAGGGATCAAATATATGGTGATAGAAAGAGAACTGACTCTGGGTGGTGAACACACAATGTGATATATAGATGATGTATTACAGAGTTGTACACCTGAAATCTATGTAACTTTACTAACCATTGGCACCCCAGTAAACCTTAATTTAAAAAAATTGAATTAAAAAATAAAAATCCAAAGACCAAAAGAAAATATTGAAAACAGAAAGAAAAAAAAATGACTCATTGTCTACAGGACAGGAAATACCATTCATATTTTAAGTGGAAAACTATATAAAGGTAAAATATTCCTTATCAACTATTTGGTGTTCCTGTGGGATAATTCTTACAGAGAAGGGAGGATAAATACTTGAATAATTCCCTGCACCACCACCACCATTTTTTTAAAAAACAGTTTTCAAAATACTAGGTTGGTTTCTTAGTATTCTCCAGTGAATTTCCTCTTTCTCCTTTTTAGTCAACTACACTTTTGATTCAGTGATCAATATTGTTCCTAATTATTTTTTATTTTTTATTAGCGCTAATAAATGTCCTATTTTTCATTATATCTTGTAATTGGTTTTTGTTTATACATAAAAGGTTATTCATTCTTGTTTGATAATTTTATAATATGGCATTTTCTTTTAAAATCTTACATTATTATTACAGTAATTTTATCATTTATTATTTGGGGTTTTGAAATATTTATCACAACTTTGGAAAATGTATATAGTTCTACCTTTTCCAACCCAGATTCCCTCACTCCCTCATTTGTTTCCAATTTATTTTATTCTTTCATTGCTTGTAATTATTATTATTATTATGATACTTTTTTTAGTGCTTTGTAAAATATAAGATTGCTGTTTCCACCAGTTACTGGGTGTTTTCTGGATTGCCTTCATTGTCTGTAGAATGACTATTCTGCTTCTTTGTTTCATTTTTTTTTCTAAAGTAACTTTGTATGGGATTCAACAGAATGTTTGACTTTATTTTTAGATGAGATAACTTTTTTTGTAATTTTAGGAGGAAAGGTGAAGTGCCAAAGCTTTCCCAGCTTCACAGCTCTTCAGGTTGCTCTTCTGTTGTGTTCATAAGATGACGAAACTATGATCCTGTAATTTCTGAGTTTTGTTGGCTTCTCTTCTCCCAACTTTTGGTAAAACATTTTGTTTCTCTCTGCTATTTGTCTGTTCTACTTTTTGCCATTTCTCCAGAGTATGGATTATACTGTCAGCAGTTTCTCTCAGTGAGGCTGTATCCTGAAATGGAACTTCAGTTTGTTTTCAGTGTTTCAGGGGCTCAGATAACTTCAGTGCCACCTGATCTTCTCCAGAGCCCCTACAATCAGTTGCCAATTGATGATTGTCCTTCTCCCCCTAGGTTTCAGTTACTCTTCTCTGATTGGTTTATGAAGAATTCCAGTGGGTGTTTGTTTATGATGGGGTTCTTTGGATTTCAGAGTGGTCCAGGGACGTCACTCTCTGACTCTTACTGCTCAGTTTCTGATTCCTTGCTTTGCTGTTGTCAGTGGTCTATTTACCATTTATTCAAATTTGGGGGTTTGTGGTGATACATTTTGCCTAACTTTGTTGTAGATGTTGACTCTAGGATTTTACTTTCTCTGTTCTAACTGCTGCCTCTTTTTAGGTACAATTTATGTAGATTTAAAAACCCTACCACCACTGCTACCATCTCCCTAGATTGCTACAGATTTGGCAATATTTAGTTAAGTGCTTAGGTTTAAGCAACAACGCCAAAAATAAAGATCACAAAACAAATTCCAGACTTCTGGTAGACTGAGTTAACACTTTGGATTGCCAATTTGGATTTCATTAACTAGCTCTGCAGGATTGTAATAGATTTATGAAATGCTTGGCTTGTGACTTGATAAGGACAAGAGATTTCCAGACTATTTCACTCTTAGCTTCATTTAGATTTTCTTTCTAAACTTTATGTCATGCAAAATTGATGCTTTAGGCATGAAAGGAGGCTGGAATTCAGGTAGTAGAGAAAAATGCATACAACTCAAGTTCATAATCTAAATGTGGCTTAATTTCTCTAACACCCAATAATCTTGGCTTCCTTTCCTGCATTCTAACCACCCTTGTACAGACAGTTTATTTAGTCAGTTTCTAAGAAGCTTCTTCAAATTTTGTTTGAAGTTGGGTTGTTTTGAGGATAAGAAAGTGTGAGCAAGTACTAGCCTAGGTAAGGTGAATTTTGTAAAGTGTATTGTTCTAATCCTCTTATTTTGTAAAAGAAGAAATAAGAATCATACTTATTTACATTCAGATATTCAGACTATGTATGCTTAGACTCAAATTTGAGTTAAAAAGCACTTTCAGCAAGAGCTCAAATTGTTATATTGTCAAGTTATTAATGGTATCTTACTATCCAATGAGACAAAGTTCTGAAGCCACTAAAATTTAAACCCCTTCTCTGTAGACTGGGTGTTCAGAGGAAGTAAACCTCTACCAGTAATGTGGGAAACCTGAGACAGAAAGGCCGAGGGGAAGCAGGTGCTGCACACTGAGATGCAGTCTAGAGGTGTTCTATGAAGTCGTTTACACAGGTTGTCTAGCCCTTTTTTTTGAATGATGCCCTGAGAACAAATCCTATTCTTTTAACTCCTCTCTAGTTCCCATCCTTACTGTAGAACACGGATCTGCAAACTTTTATTCTAAGGGCCACATAAGTACATATTTGGGGCTTTGTAGGACCAAGTCTCTGTCACAATTACTCAACTCCATTGTTGTATTGAGAAAGCAACGATAGACAAAAATGCAAAAAAAAATAATCCTGGCTGTGTTCCAGTAAATCTCTCTTTATAAAAACAGGCAGCAGGCCAGCTTTGGTCTGCAGGGCAGTTTGTCAACCTCTGCTCTAGAACAAGATCATATTGGAGGGTGAGGCCTAGTGAAGTCATGACACAAAAAGAGCATTTAATAAAAAGCCCACTACTGACAACCTCTATCTTAGGAGGGGAAATGCCATTCACATAGGAGTAGCCTGCTTTGGAACCAAATATGGAGGAATGGATAGAGGGGTATCAATGGGAGTGGGAGGAAGCTATTTCTGCAGTATTCCTTCCTTGTGTTCTACATATTATGTCAATTTCTTTCCCTTATTTATACCTTTGTGTTGTGAAATGAAGCTATATGGGCATATTAGGGAGAAACAAGAGGATTCCTCTGCCTGGCTAACAAGTAACAAACCCCAAATAAAAATACTGAGGGTAATTGCTTGAAGTACACTCCATAACAGACATATAAGAGGAATAAAATTTGAAATCACTTTTGGTGATTTTTATACATAAGAAGTTCAAAATGTCTGGTAAATTCAATCCATATATTGGAAACATATAGGTCTGGTAAATAGATTTAGATTCTGTATCACTTTATTAAAGAAATAAGTTTGGTGACTGAAGGAGGTCAATTTTGAAACAATTGTAACTTACTCAGATTGAGCAAAAAGGTCTAATGATTAAGTTTGGGAATAGCCTGCTTCGTTTGGTGTATCCATTTCCATTTTACACTTGGGAATATCTATTATGATGAATAAGAAATATGTCTTCCCACACATACTTTACTTACATAAATCATATATATGATAGCTAGAAGTCCAATTAACAGAAAATAAGGTAGCACTTGTTGGGACATGTATTATTCTGCTAAGGCACAGGCTGGGAGGCTTAAAAACAGAAATTTATTTTCTCACAGTTCTGGAGGCTAGAATTCCAAGATCAAGGTGTTGGCACACTGGTTTCTCCTGAGGCCTCTATCCTTGGATTGCTTTCTCGATGTTTCCTCAAATGGTCTTTTCTCTGTATACTCGCACCCCTGGTGTGTCTTTCTCTCTTATAAGGACACCAGGCCCTATTGGAGTAGGGCCTACCCTTATTACCTTATTTAATATTAATTACCTCTGTAAAGGCCCTATCTCCAAATAAAGTCCCATTGGCGGTTAGGATTTCAACATGAATTTTCAGAGAACACAATTTAGTCCATAACAGGGCAAATGGCATACAGAATTTGAAAATGCTATGCTGCCAACATTTTCCTTGTTGGACCAAAAATCTAGCATTATTGAAATGGTAATTGATTGCAGATTATATAGAGGTAGAAAAATATTACTCCATGAATAACCGCTGATAAACAAATAGCTTTATGAACAATTTCGTTTTAACATTTTTTAAGTTTATTATCTTGAATATTAGCATATTGTTTTCATAAAATAACATGCTAATTCCAGTACATAGTCCTAAAAAGAACCATCATTGCATAAAACCAAAAACAGAGCAGATTTTAAACCTATAATCAAAAGTGGAAATTTAAATAGGGTAGTATATGAAGTAAATGCAGCATAAAAATTTTATGATTGAGTTTGGAAAATACTTATCCCTGCCGAAACTGATGTTGCAAACTTTCCCTCTAGAAATAGAAAGCATTTCATGCTAGATAAATTGGTTATCAATTTTTACTTCATGATGCTCAATCCCAGACCACTGAATCTCACTCTGCCTTGCAATAGTGTAGGAACTGGCATTTTTTTCTGCAACACAAAGTAGAAAATGAACATTCTGTGCTGATGTGGAGATTGGTCAAGATTACACAACATATAATAACTCTCAAAAGCACAGAGCATTATTGATTGCGTTCTGTGATGAAGCCAAACTTTGCATAATGCCTGTTAAGAGTCAAAGACTTGGAATCTTACATGCGTGAAATCTATAAAATTTTTACTCACATCTGATTATTGGTTAAGCTACATTTTCATTCTACTTAAAGCATCCAGAAATTTGAATGAGTTCTATAATATTCTGATGAAGAGAAAATGTTGTGAAAATCCTCTTCCTTTTGACATTTCTTTCAAATCTCAAGCAATGTAGATTTAGAAAGTGAAGTCAGAAAGTATTATTTCTTTTCTGCCCTGTCATAAAATGTTTTGAAATATTCATCATTTTCCTAAGATGATAAACAGTACAGAATTATTTCAGTTTTAAAGAAAATTTCATAGTTGTATTTTGAAGTTCCACAAGAAGAATTTTTCTAGTACTGGTCATTAATGTGTGCTAAAGATTTTTTAGAAAAATAATAATAATCATAATTTCCAATTTGGAAACCAAATTTAGCAAACCTTTTAATTCAGCAGCCACCTGTGTAACTTAAATATTCATTTGATGCTACTTCCAAATTTCAATATCATCTAAAAATTTTTAGACAGGGCTCCAGTGTCTGTTAACATGCAGTCCAATCTATTTTTATGAGCTACCTAGTTTCCTCAATATTATCTATTTGTCTAGTTTATAACATATTTAAATATTGCCAATCTTTTTACAGATGCCTGAATACTGTTGTTCAAAAATTACCAATAGTCAGAATTTTGGAGTTCCATTTACTGACAGGACCGCATCCAAATTAACACTAAATGGTGAACATGACGGTACATGTATAAAAGTTTTCCCTCTCTCTTCCTAAACTTTGGGGAAATTGTTAAACATTCCACCCCTGTTATCAGCACTGTTATGTTTCTGCCTGTGCAATTGTGTTAAAATGAACTCTTATTTGCTGCAGATAAGTTTTTCTAACTCTGTTTAGATTGGTCTCAGTCATCTTTCCAATATAATGAAAATCAAAATGCTCTCTTTAATTAAGAGAAACTTTGATGCTCTGTGAGAGCATTTTACGCTAATGGCAGCCACACCACTGTTGCCCCATTGTTTGTTGCATGACAGTCTATTAAGTTAATGGAAACAATGCATTCACACACTCAGCATCATTTTGGATGTTACTATTTTTCTGCCTAGAGAATTGTTCAAATTGATTTGTGAGCTTGTAAATAAAAACACCTCTTTCTTACCCTCCTGATTTCTAACAACTAAAAACATGCTTTTCTTTAGAAATGAAATAGCCAGCATACTCCTTAAACAGTTAATACTATTTCCCAACAAGTAAATATTTTCAACTCTGAATTTCAGGTTTCTTCCATTGCCTTCAATATGATTTTTCTTTTTTTAGAAGTTCATTTATCTGAACCAGGAAACGGTTCTATCACAAAATCCATTTGACTCCAAAACAATAGCTTTAAATGTATATTACTTTTTTCATGTATTCTAACAGTCTAGGAAATTTTTATTAGAAGCTTCTGGTTTCATTTCCAAGTAATTATTGCTACCTAGAAAATATATCACACTTACATACAAGCTAGACAAACTGTCCAAATATTAAAGGACAGAGGAAAGCAAACACAAAGTATTTCTAAACTGTATAATGTTGAAATGAATGAACAGGTTTATGTGGCTGGGATGGTACAACTAAAATATCACTGTTATTGTTCATCATTTTTGTTTTTTGTGATTTTATTTTCTATCTTGATGAAAAATTTGTCTATTTTGCATTGCCACCGAACAAACAAAATCACTGCTGTTTCACAGTGTATATAATGATTAATTTGTAATATTTACATATTTCCCCCCTGTGGAGATAAACAGCAGCAGATGTTGGGGCTGTAGAGGAGAAAGCAGCTTTGGTTTTGAATGTCATGGAAGCCCCCTCTTAGAGCCCCAGAACCTCTGTGTTGTGGCTTGAAGTTAGATACCTTTCTAAGTCTTTCAGTCTCACCCACACCCGCACTGGTATTGTCGCTCTCCAAATACTCAGTAGCTACATTCAGTTTTATCACATCTGCCATGTCCTTTACACTGTATTTAAATTCCCCATTAATGTGAAACATACGGCTCACAAGGGAAGCAACCACACCTTATCAAAATGGGAAGGTACAATTCTAATGTTCTACTTAACAGCTTTGCAATCCCATCCTTGCTGTTTCATGTCTTGTTCCCATGGTTTAAAATATAAGAAAAGAAAAATTTCTTCATTGATCTAGATCACCAGCAAAATATTCTCTCAATATCCCACAGCTTGATTAAAAAGTCTTCTAACAACAGACTAGAGATGTCTGCTTTAAATCTGGGGGTAACAGGGACCCGATTTACCTACCCATTGGAAAAAAACAAGATGAATGACACAAGGAATGACACAATGGCTTTGAAGATGCTGAATATCGCTGACAAGGAAGGATAAAAATTGACTAGCGATGGGAGGGAAACAAGTTTGGTGAGCCCTACAATCGCACCAGCTTACCTCCGGGAGAGAGTTTCCAGGCCATGGTGCAGGGAGGGGAAATCTAGGTAGAGCCCAGGGGACACCGTGGGTTGAAGAGAGAGAGCTGGAGTCCACAGAGACAAGGCAGGTGGAGTTTTCAGGGTGGAGCACTGCACAGGGAAGGGTTGCATAGGTAAATTCCTGGAGGTCTGCAGAGAGCAAGATGGGGGAGACACACAGAGTAAAACAAACTGATGTCTCCCTGAGCAAGACTGTAAATACATAGTCTAAATATTCAGGCATCTGTGTGTGTTACATTATAACTAAGGCCTTAGGTGAAAGCCTTAGGAAGTCCCTCCAAAATGCTTTGAGGAGTTGAGGACAGAGTAAAAATTAATAGCCTTACACACTTGATGGTGGACTTGGTTCCCAAAGAAGAGGCTAAATACTCAGGGAACAGGAAAGCACCCAATATCTTAAAGTCCTAACATTGTTAATGGGCTTTCCTGTGCATATAAATGATGGTCTTAACGGCACCCTCACTGTGACATAGACCTTAGGGGAAATACAGCTTTAGAAGCTATCCTTGCCTTCAAATGCCTTTCTCTAACATTCACTCAAGTTTTCATTAATTCCCAATGTAACAAGTGAATGCAAACAGTCCTGGAAATCACATCCAAGCTCTGTTAAAAAACAGGTCGCCTGTGAATACAGCTAATGGTAAGAATCACAGCGCAGGAAACAGTGCCAGCGTCAGCAGCATCCTTGACTACAAAGAATAACTACAGGATACCAAGCTTAATGTAAGCCTTCACTCCCACATGGGTAATTCTGAATCACAAACGATCAAAGCCGTCCTCTTGAAGGAGGATCTGATAATCACAGGAACTTGGGTGAAAGGGCCTACATTCCTTTATTACATCGCTTTAATTACCTAAGTCTTGAATAAAGTAACCTTTTAGCAAATTGTTAACAGCTTCATCAGGATTGAGTTTGGAGGGAAGGAATGAGGGATTTAGAATTTTTGAGAGGTGCTGAGCTGTTGTGTACTGCAGCCCATCACTATTGGCACAGCTCTAGGGCCATGCCTCATGTTGACTGTATATCTGATCACTACAGTATTTTTTATCATCGGTCTTGTGAATCCTGCTTTCTGTCCTGACTCTGCTGGCACCTATTTCTATGAGCAGGATTTCTGTCTTTCCTTGAATAGAGACTATCTGAAGGCTCCTGCAAATGCCACCACTGTGCCTGTGGAAGAAGCAAGTGAGTGGAGCAGAAAGGGACTGGGAGCCACAAGCAGATTGAATACAGGACGGGAGATGAGTTTTGAGATTTGTGTGTTTGTACACATGCAGGGGTGTGTGCACTGCTTGGCAGGAGCAGTGGACTGTTGTAAAATCATAGAGAATTCGTGATTCAAACTAAGTGCTCTCTAACATGACATGTGCTTTCTTTTAGTGTGCAGCTTGCTACTCTTCATATACAGATAAGTTTGCCTTTCACTTTTTTGGTGCCTTTGGGTAGCTGACTGTATAAACGACTAATTCAGTAAAGCAGAGGCCACTGTGAGGGAACATGATTATAATAAGAACGATGAGCTGAGACTTGTAAAATCTGGGGACTAATACCTTTCTAACTTTAAACCACTTAAGTGAGCTTAGCCTCAGTGTTCTCATAATTGAATGGGAGGATTAGACTATAAATCATAGAGGTTCCTGTGTTGAGTGGGGTTCATTGACAAATAAGGACACTTCCATCTTTTTATTGCTGTAGTTTATCACATTTAAATTTTATGCAGTTTTAGCTATTACTATATTCTAACACTCAGCCTGTGTTTATCTCACGCCAGCACAAATGGTAAATCCACAAGGCAATTCCATGAAAAAAGCCAGCCAATGCAATTAACTGACTGAAATGTCTATCTAATTGAAAAAATTTTCCCTTCTACTTCTTGAATGTTAGGCACAGTAAGAATCAACGTCACTTCGCAGTTTAATCTAGAATGCAATGATTTAGACAGCCCCCTTTGAATCATTTCACTTGGTCAATAATGAAATCTACTCCCTGACAAGTTTTCATAGAAAAGTTTTGTCATCAAAAATATGAGTTTAGTTTTTTAATCACCACCCATTTCCCAGCAATATTAAAAGACACAGGGTAAACAAAACATAGGTCAAAGCAGTATCGCTTTGCTATGAGCATGAAGTACAAGCATATTTTTGCCTTTTGTGTGACCTGGTTGAGTTGGAACTCAAAATAAAATGCTGAATTTACATAATTCAGACCCTGGAATCAGGTTAGCAACAGAGAGATGCTAAAAGCCTGGAGAATGAATCCCAGCTCTGGCACTTACAAGCTTTTGACTTTGTTCACGATGTTAATTACTCCAAACCTTGATTCCTTCACCCATAAAAATGTGTACAAGAATCCCATTACAATGCAATGTGAGTCAAATTAGTTAATTCACATAAAGCTCTCAGAATATGCCCTGACAGATAGCAAATTTTCAATATATATTAGTTAAGCACATAAGCTTATAAATCTTAAATTTCTAAAGTTTTATGATCTTTGAAATAAAATCGTTACTATCACTGTCCCTCAAGTGTGTCCTCTGAGCTCTTGTCTTATATTAATTATTTGAAACTATCTTGACTATTCATTTTTCCTTGATTGTTTGTGTTCATTTTTATAAGCTGACAAATTAAAGGAAGCACCTGTAAGATGAAACAAATCAGTATTTATGTTCATGTAATTAATTTTAAAAGTATCACGCTTTATAGATGTAGGTTTATTAATTTTAAATGAAGTTTTTCCATCTTTTAAATTCTTAAGGTCTCCCCTTCTGCTTGGTTTCACAGACTTACACTGTGTCTACACACACACACACACACACACACACACACACACACACACATTCCAAATTAAAGCAACATACATTACACCACTCTGGCACATAATTAGTTACATCTGAGCAAACTCTAAAAGCATTTATATTTTTTTTCCTGATCTCTCATTTTATATTTACCCTCTCTCTGTTGTTTATACAACCCTACTAAACTTCTACAATTGAACCTTGGACAAACAAATTTGCACAATGTATAATATTTCACTAGAGATGTGTTGCAGGGCCCTGTGAGTTGCCTCTGTGTCTATTAAGGGAGCCTATTCTAAACACAGATCCTTACACAGCTGCTTTCTGCCTGTCTACAGACGAGCTCAGCTCCAGCCAAACAGGAAGTCAGAGCAGGCTGCAGACATTGTATTTCAATCCGCAGGACTTTGCCACAATTCTGTTGTCTGCAGGAACTCAAACAAAGCCATCGGTGACAGATAGAACAAACCTTTTGGAGACATGGAAAAATGCAACCTTCTGCAGATCCTAACCAGCTGTCTTATAACCCTTTATTTATTCCCCCTTTTTCCTCTTTTAGCAAAACAGTTTAAATTTAGCGGATTCATTATATACAACAAAGTGTTGTCATGTGAGCCCTTGAACATTTTCCTTAGGAGCCAAGAGGTTAGGCAATTGTTTGAGTTGCATAAGGAAAACCAGATGTGGTTTCAAGGTCTCACACTAATGGCGTTTGGGCTGTGGGGAGGGGTTGGAAACCATGCCCGTCTCTGAAGCTGCCACTCTGGTTTGTTCATCAAGCCAAAGAGCTCAGGCTGGGTGGGCTTGGAAAGACGGATTAAAGTGATTCATTCTTCCTTCTTAAAAAGATATTAGTGAATTTATAACAAATTGAATAGATCAATTTTTTTGTTTATTTAATACATTCTATTTTGGGAATAGTAGGTTGTGAATCCAAAAGCTAGTAAGAGTAATTATAAACACTGGACAAGAAATTTCTCATAAAGTGTTTTTGCTCTTATACAGTGCATCAGGTAGTTGAACTGATTTATTCAACTAAAGATAAAATAAATCACTATAGAAGCTGGAATAGAAGGGAACACAGCCTACGTCACATCTCACAATTATCTCATGAGACATGTCACCACAATGTTAACTTGAACCACTAGTTCTCAAACATATCTGATTATTTGTAACTTGGGATGTTTTACAGAAATTCAAGTTCTCTTGAGCCACTTTATATTTATGAAATCAGAATATCCAGGGTAAGGGCCTGGGAATTCATTGTTGTTTTTTTTAATAAGTCCTCAAATGGTTTTGACAATTAGCCCAATCTGAGAATTATTGATTCACATAGGAGATTTGTCAATTACCTGGTTCATGCATCACAGAATACTGTTACCAGATAGTTCATAGCAAAAAAACCAACAGTTGATTCTAGGCTACCTAGAATTTTGTCCTGTGAACACACATTCACATTAGGTCTAAAGACTTGACTGTACTGGTGAGAAACAAAGTTAGAATTCCAAGTTGTCTAGAAAATTAGTTCAAGCATTTATTTTCTATATCAGAATTCTGAGGCCCGGAATGATGAGGAAACATTTGAAATAAGCACATCTGGACTTGATTTCATGAACACAGCATGAGCTACATTTGTGGTCTCCAATGCCTCCTAGTGATTGCCAACTTATCATTTTAAACCTGTGCTGTGAAATATCTACCCACATGCATATCAGGTGACTGAGACAGCACTAGCATTAGCCTCAGCTTGTCTAAACTTGAGATGGGCATCTTCTCACTTCTAGGCCCCTGACCTCCCTTTCCTTAGAGTATAGGTATAAGAAAACTTGTAACTATAAATTATTTCTCTGTCTCATTGAGATGCAAATCTTTTAAAAATCTTCTTGCCAGTTTTACAACCCCAAACTATCTTTCTCAAGGACATGCAAGCCATCCCTTTGAACTGTAATCATCAAGACATAGTGTCCCTATTTCCCAGTCTCTGTGGAAGGATGGGAACCTAACTTTTGAGGGTACCTTGCTCCAAGCTGTAAAACAAGCTCCTGTCATTAAGATATGAAAAAGTTTGTTTTACTTTGGGCAAGGCTAATTACTAAGCACAGGTGTCCTATGATTCCCTTCCTACCCCCAGCTTTTAAAAACTCCCTGTTCTTTGTTTCTGTGGAGTTGAGATCAAACTGAGTTCTGGTCTCTCTCCCCCATTGCAAAAGCCTTAAATAAAATCATCCTTGACCGTTTATTGTTGTCTAGAACAGGAAACTGTGGCTCGCAAGCCACATGTGGCTCTGAAGTAAAATTGAAAATGAAAATAAAACTATCATAGTTTCATTTATAATATTACTTTAAAATTTCCTTATTTGTAAAGTATATATTTATGGCTCTCAAATAATTTTTAAATTGTTGTGAGGGGCAGGATTGGCTCTTCCAGGGGTCGGCAAACTTTTGAGATGGAACGTACCCTAAAAGCCGCATGTGGCTCACGAGCCGCAGTTTGCCAACCCCTGGCTTAGAACAATTTTTGCTTTGACACAAGGTACCAGGCACTTTGCAGGAACAGTCACCCATTCTGTGTTCTATTATATTTTATCTTTTATCAAATGAAGACTCAGATTAAGATAGGTTTCCTGTTAGTCTTGGTGTCTCTTTCCAAGAGGGTAGTACATCGTAATGTGTCATATATCTAGAAGAGAAATGAATATGCTATTATTATAGAACTATACACTAACTATATAATATAGCAATATATACTAGCTATACATTACAGTAATATACACTAGCTATATATTACAGTAGGCTTGTTAATGGACAGGGCTTCAGCTCCATAGGTCATAGCCAGAAATCATACCAAGTAGCTAGATATAAGGCAAAGGAGCTAAGAAGATATTAAAATGGCAGTGACAGACATAAAGATGAAATCTCTAGTCTGCTTCTCTGATCAGAGTAGGAGAAAAAGTTAGGAAATAAAACTAAGTTCTTAGGTTTGCTAAATAGATATCCATATACATATGTAGAGGACAACAAAATTGGTGAGTTCTTTATCAGTTTGAAATCCTTGGGGGGAAGTAATTATAGGGAGACAAGTTTTATTTTTTTCAGCCTTATTCTCCTCTTGAGGCCCAGAAAGTCACAACAGTAGGTCCTTTCAAGTTGGAAAGAATGGAATACTATTCATTGATCTTTTTTTGGTGCCCAGATGACTGGCTATCCCAGACACTAGCTCATAAAAGCAAAAACATGTTAATGGTAGTAAAAGAAAGCTATGTCTGTAGAGGAGGGGACATTTTAGAAATCTCTCATTAAACCACAATCAAAGACTACATGTAGTGCAGTATTTCTTCTGTAGAAGCATATTTTCTCTTTATATTAACTTGCTAGGGCTGTTGTAACAGATACCACAAACTGAGTGGCTTGAACAACAGAAATTTATTGTCTCACAATTCTGGAGGCTAAAAGTCTAAGATCCAGGTGTCGCTAGGGCTGGTTCTTTCTGAGGACTATAGGAAAAAATCTGTTCCATGCACTCCCCTCTAGCTCCTGGTAATTTGCTGACACCATTTGGCATTTCTAGGCTTGTAGAAACATCACTTCGACAGTTACCTTCATCTTCCTACAGTGTTCTCCCTGTATGTATATCTCCATGCCCACATTTCCCCTTTTTATAAAGACACAACTCATGTTGGCTTAGGGCCCCTTAATAACCTAATAAGACATTGACATATACATTTTGGGGATGGGACACAAATCAACCCATAACATTCACAGATAAAAAAATAATAAAGTTGACCTTGATAGGGAGAAAATGGCAGCGGTGAGGAGGGCTCTCTGAGTTCTCCTCTGGAAATTGCTGCAATTTGAACAGCTGGAGCTCGGCAAACAAACCTCTACTGCGCACGCTGAGCAGCTAAGAGACTCCCATGCCAAGTACTTAAAGGTGGGCAGACTGGGCAAGTGGGGGAAGAGGGAGGCGAGCCACGTGGGGGTACAGCCCGCTGGCGTTTGAGACTGAAGGTCTCAGCTAGCAGATCGGAGATTGCTCCCACGGCTTGCTCCCGGCACCTCTGGCCCGCGCGCTAAGACAGAATCCTCAGGCCGGGCGAGTAGGGGAGCAATGAAAATAGACGGGCGAGCAGAAACGCGGTCTGTCCGCGCCCGGGCTGCGGAGCTGTAGGAAGCCAGGACAAGCCGAGGCATTTGCAGCATCAGGGCAGTCTCAGTTTCTGGGCTGACCTTCCCGCCAAGCGTGTGACAGGAGTGCCAGGGGTGCGCGCTCTGAGGCAAAACCCTGAAACCGATTGAGCAGGAGAAGAGGGAAACGAGAAGTGTGGAGACGCAGCCCACACCCGCAGCTGTGGAGACATGAGCTGCAGCGCCACGGTGGGCTCTTGGAGAGCAGCAGGGGCTCTGCTGGAGCATCTGATCTCAAAATGGCGAGCAGGCTTTGGTTTTTTACTTTTTTTCCAATCTTTTTTTTTCTAGGACAGAAAAGAAAAACACCCTGCATAGATAAGAGCCCACCCACACCCACCCTCAGAAACCTTGGCCCTGCCTTGCCAGAGCCATAAACTAACCCCTGAAGAGAGGAGTAGGGTCAGATTACAGAGGCGCTCCTACTCCCAGGGGGTTGAGAAACTCAGCATGAGAAGAGGCTGCAGGAGTGTGCGCCTAAACACACCGCCACCGCCCCCACCTCTCCTGTGAGGCTCCCGAGGCCCAGAACTTCAGCTGCTGTGTCACTCAGGCCTCCCGGGCAGGTGGCTTCTAGCAGCTCTGAAATCTCCACCCCCCCCCCCCCCAGCAGCTCCCAGTGGAAAGAGCACCTGAAGACGCACATCCAGCCCTCTGGCTGCACAGCACTGAGTGCCTCTGGGCAGGTGGGAGCAGAAACAGCACTGACTTTGTAAAAAAAACTACCAATCACACCTCATAACCCCACTCACCTAAAATAGACCTGTATTACCAGGGTCACACTAGGCGCCAGGCTGACGGCTCTGCCCCCACAAGATGGAGAGGAGTTTGTGTATAACACAGAAAACCTGGGGAGAGCATGGCGGACTTCAGCCAAGAATGGCACTGGTTGTTTCTTGTTTTATGTCCTCTTTTTTTTTTGTTTGTATGTTTTTATTTTTGTTTTTTCTTAGTGAGTTATACTGATGTTGTTAATTGGGTTCCTTTGGATGCTTTGGGGGTTTTTTTGTTGGTTGCTTGTATTAATTTTGTTTTTTTCTATTTCATTATTATTTTTAGTTTTTAATATAGGAATATAGAAACAAGCATATACATGGATATATATGTCCATATATATGGGTGTGTTGGCATATATATATGTATATATATATATTCATATATATATATATATTCATATATATATATATATACACACACATATTTTTTTTCTTCTTTTTTCTCTCTCTCTTTCCTTCTTTCTTTTCTACCCTCTCTCTCTCTCTCTCTCTCTCTCCCTTCTTTTCTGCTCTCTTGTCACTGCTCTACTTTTCCTCCTTCTTTCCATTTTTTCGGCAATTTTTTTGGGGGGGTGTTGCTATTTTGTTTCACAAGTTTATTCTATCTTTTATTTTATTTTATATATATATATATATATATATATTATTTTGTTCTGCTACTTGTTCCTTGTTTTTTTGTTGTTGTTGTTGTTTTGTTTCTGTTGATTTGTTTTTTCCTTTTGTATGCTTGATACTTCAGTACATGTTGAGTGTAAGTTGATGGTTGTTTTGCACATCTGAGAGTATCTGGTTATCTTTGGTGGCTGTTGTGGTTGTGCTCCTTGATCTGTTTAGCTCTAAAACCCGCTCTGCAGCAGGGCCTAGCCAAAGAGGCACAAGAATCATCACACCCAGAGACCAACTTTAGGTAAAACCAGAGCATTACGGGGTCTGACCTACAAGAGTCACACCCAAAGGGAAATCGCTCCAGGCACAAGAGCCCATAGGGGCCAAGTCTCATCAGAGGGGTCAACTACACACAGCAGCTCATAAGCTGTGGACACAGCTAATCCTCACAGGCGACGGCGGCGTAGGCTGCAGCCCCTGTGGCAGTGGGTTGCCATGGGCTACCGTGTGTAGCCAGCAGCTGCTGTGAGCGGCCATCCAGAAGCCGGCGACTGATCTGCCTCTCCCGGGAAGAGCGCAATGATGGTGCCAACTTGGGCCAGTGAAGCAACGTCCTCCACAACTAGACTGAAGAACAAAACGACAGCAACTTGTCTGTTCCCCTTCCCCCAATTCCCCAGCGCTGTTCCCATCCCCCCAATTCCCCAATTAAAAAAATAAAATAATAATTTTGTTGATATAGTGTATTTAGTCAGCATAGTTAGTATCGTTATTTTTGTTTATTGGCATAGTGAATAAGCGTAGTGAGCACAGTTAGTATTGTCAGTGAGTGTAGTGACCTGGCCGCCATGACCCGCGAGCATCCAGCCACCTCAGCTGACCAGGAGCAGCTTCGTGGGCGTTACCAGCTCCTGAGGACCATTGGCGAGGGCAACTATGCCAAGGTGACGCTGGGAGAGCACCTTCCCACTGGGACTGCGGTGGCTGTTAAGATTGTAAAAGTGCGGGACTTCGCCAGCCACCACAGATCTCTCATGCGAGAAATAAGATGCATGAGAGCACTGCAGCACCTTAACATCGTGCGGCTGTATGAAGTCATTGAAACCAAAGACGCCATCTTCATTGTCATGGAGTACTTGAGCGGTGGCTCTATGATGGACTATTAGACATCCCGCGGTTGCATAAAGGAAAAGGAGGCCCGCCATATGTTCCGGAAGCTTTTATCAGCCGTTTACTATTGCCATCTGTGTGGAATTGTGCACCGGGATATCAAGCCGCAGAACATTTTATTTGACTGTAAAATGAATCCAAAAATAGCTGACTTTGGACTTAGCACGGAATTCGGTGATAGGAAACTAAACACGATGTGTTGCAGCCCGTCCTGTGCGGCTCCTGAATTATTTCTTGGAGAAGATGATGAAGGCCCAGCGGTCGGTGTTTGGAGCTAAGGAGTCACACTGGACAGGATGGTCACGGGGACCCTCCCATTCAGGGCACATGACTGGAAGAAGCTGGGGCAACAGATCATAAGGGGGAAGTACACTGTACCCTCCTTTTTCTCGTTTGAACTAGAGACTTTTCTCAAGAAAATGTTAACGGTGAAGCAAGAGGACAGAAGAGATGTAATCGATATTATGTCAGACCCATGGATCAGTCAGGATAAGGAGGAGGCCCTGGTGCTGTATCACGACCCACCCAGTGAGAGCGTAGACCCCTGGGTGGAGAGGGAGATGACAGAGCTGGGCTTCTGCTATGACGACATCCAGGACGCGTTGACCAGAAAGGATTTTAACAACATCATGGCCGCATACCTCATCCTGGACGCAAAAAAAGCCTAAATTTCATTGGCGTACTGTTCATGTAAAGCCGTACAATTCCACTGACCAGAGTCCTGCCCCAGCTCGGGAGGTGCAGCCATTGTGCTCTAGTTTCCAACAGACCGAGCAGCATGACGACGACTACGAGTTGGGGCGGGAGGGAAAAAAGCCTGCTGCTCCTGCAGCCCGCCGGCAGCTGTGGACTGCGGCTCCCGGACCCAGCCCAGAGCCCAGGACCATCACTCCCGGACCCAGCCCGGAGCCCAGGACCATCACTCCCGGATCCAGCACGGAGCCCAGGACCATCACTCCCAGACCCAGCCCAGAGCCCAGGACCATCACTCCCGGATCCAGNGAGCCCAGGACCATCACTCCCGGATCCAGCACGGAGCCCAGGACCATCACTCCCAGACCCAGCCCAGAGCCCAGGACCATCACTCCCGGATCCAGCACGGAGCCAAGGAGCATCACTCCTAGATCCATCCTGAAGTGCAGGAGCATCACTCCCGAACCCAGCCAGAAACCCAGGACCATCACTCCCGAACCAAGCCCCAGAGTTCAGGCCTGTCAGCCACAGAGTCAGGCCGTGGTGGAGGAGCCCTGCCCCTATCCCACGCCTCCGGAGCAGTAGCTCAGAGGACTCCCTTGACAACAACTACGGCCTCAGCAGCTAGTCTCTAGCAGCACCAGCAACAGCGGATCATCAGGGGTGACCCGGCACAGATGGCGGAAGCTAGCTAGGAGGTGCTGCAGCTGTTTCACCACACTCTGCCTGAGGCTGTCGAAAAACAGGCCGTCGAGATGCAACAAAGGCAAGCCATTTTAGATATACTAATATACCGTATGTCAATGTTAATTGAAAAATAAAGAAAACATTATTTTAAAAAATAATAATAAAGTTTTTTTCATGTTACCTTTTTTAGTTATCTATGAATGTAGCTCTTTTCTACTTAAAGTATAGTCTGCATTATCCTGGAACTTGTTAAACATGCAGCGTTTCTGGCCCCACCTTAGTCCCACTGAAGCAGATTCTGCATTTGAACAGACTTCCAGCTGATTCCTATGGACCTTCAAGTCTGAGACGTGCTGCTGTAGCCCATCCTTTTTCCTTATCCAGTGGGCTTCCAGAAATGTCTCATTTGGGCAATTTCTCTTTCTAAACCTGTCTGACACAATTTTTCTCTTCTCATTCTGATTTCCCTTCTGGTATGTAAAACCTATCTTATTATTTTTTATTTTAAAAATTAGCTTTGTGTTTTGTCATATCTCTTTTGAGATTTATCTTGTTGTTTTTTTTTATTTGAAGTCACCATAAATCACTTTTAGGAAGTACGGAGATTATACAGTAAAGCCTTGGATTGTGAGTAACTTGGTTTGCGAGTGTTCTGCAAGACGAGCAAACATTTCTAATACATTGTAACATGGTAAATGAGTGATGTCTTGTAATACGAGTAGTTTGTTTCTGGAACGAATTATGCTCGCAAACCAAGGTATTAGTGTACTCTATTTGTGTGCGCTACCTAATAATAAAATTGCCTTCCCTCTCAGGGCCTCTGTGACCCCTGCTAAAATCAGTGCTGCTCCTGGGCCATGAACTCCATACCACAGCCCAAAGTTGGAGTGGGAAACTGGACAGACCCTGGTCCTGTGCCTGTGGTGTTTTGAAACATTTTATTTGACTGTGCAGTGAAGAACTGAGCTTGACAGTGGTATACTCTCTGGTAGTCAAGTAATAAAGTATGTGATGATGGTTATAGCTGTGTTTGTCTGAAATTTTGATTCAGCAAAGAGAAAGTAAGCAGAGCTGGTACTGCTGCATTCATTAAAATGTGGTAGAGCCTAGTGGGTGGCAGAATTCTGTGATTCAGAGAGAAGTCAGCATCAAAAAGATCTGAGCTTTAATCACAAGGATTCCATTCACTATACGTATGACCCGAGGTGAGATATTCAATGGATCTAAACCTCAGATTTCTCACCTGTAAAAAGGGGAATAATACATACCAACTAGGAATACTTGTAACAAAAACATTAAATTAAATAACACGTGTAAAAACACCTGGGAACAGTCCCTGGTATGTTAAAAAACAAACAAACAAACAAAAAACACTAAAAAAACAAATATTTTTTGTTACTTAGTGATATACATGTTTTCAAGTGCTTTTTATTCTTGACAATCAGATAACCATATGTCAGAGCCATTATACAATATATTTATGTGACGTATTTCTCTGGAATTCATCAAACACTATGAAAGAAAACTGCATAATTGGCCTAGAGTAACCTGAGATAAAATGAGCTTTGAGGAACATGTGACTTCGGCATAGTAATGATATAGTGGAGACTATATGAGTAAGCAGAATCTTGGTAGTGGCTTTGCCAGAGAAAAGTAAAAGTTGGAATCAAAAATATATAAGTGTTGGGAATGTGAAGAAAGTTAGGACATAAAGTAATAGAAAGCTCAAGGCGGAATTAGAATTTTAAATGCTTATATTTAAGTCAGATAAGGGAATGGAGAAGCAGAGGGTTGGTGGTGGGTAAAGGGAATGAGGAGGGCTTTGGCACTACATCCAATCTCCAACATAAGAACGCCAGAAGGTATCATGCCATTAAGCCTTTAATCCTCCTTGCTAGCCAGACTGCTGCCTCTGTCTTCCCCAAAGTAGCTTTCCTAGTGATCTCTGTCAAGGCCACACATGCTGTGGTCAAGGTGATCATTGGAGAGCTGTGTCTAGAAATCAAGCGTTTTGACTCCATTTACTGATTGTCCTCTATGCTATTTTATTTTGAAGAAAACAGTGGCAGGTAAAAAGGAGTTATGTGGAAATTGATGAAAATAATGTAAATAAAAGTGAGAAAATGATACAAAATTTCAGTCTTGAGAATTGAACTCTAAACCATGCTATTTCATTTAAAAATATATATTAAGAAGAAAACGCAGCATACTAATTTAAGAACCATCTTTAATCAGGTGGCAGATGACTCTCAGAATGAGGTACTAAATTAAAAAGATCTAGAATTGCTATCCTTCTGGCCCATGGGGTATCTTAGATTACTAAAATGCATCTTTAATATTACAGAGAGAAAGTATGAGGGTATTAAGTGGATGGCAAGAAAATATCTGAAAACTCATCTTAGAAGGCAAAATTACTTTTCTTTTCATATATGAAATTCTGCTTCCCTAAATGAGATAGAATTATATCAATTCATTCTCTTGGAAGGGCTGGTTCTCTAGCCTTTGGGAGAGAAAACTCAGATACCTATTTTAATTGTTATAGTTAGTAAAGTTGCTATAAGAGGCAGAGGCATCTGGTGCATGCCCAAACTTTATTTCATTAAATGAATTCAGAGTAAATAAACCATATTCCTTCATATGGCCTATAGTATTCAACTATGGGTGGCTAAAATGAACAACCAATGGAATCTCAGAGTAAGAAAAAAAATGTAGAACACTTACGTACCAATGTCCCCTGGCTGCATGCCAACAGCCTAACTTTTGATGGACAGTTCTCATTAAAAGTAAGAAAATATGCAAACAGGGCTGGCTGAGTGGTTCAGTTGGTTAAGAGTTCGCTCAATAGTGCGAGCTCTGAGCAACTTGGTTGAGGGTTCGATTTCCAGCTTGAACTGAGCTGCTGCTGGGCTGCCAACAGGTGGCAGGATGGCTCAGCTTAAAAAAAAAAAAAAGAAGTAGAGAAAATAAGCAAACATATCAACTAGGGAGGAGTGACAGAATGTAGCTCTACCACTAGCTTAAACAGATAAGGGCCTTTATCCCATCAGAATAAGATGGGGCAGCCTAAGTGTGGTGAATCTGCTCAAGGAAGTCATTCAGAGCAGAGGCCCTCTCTTCCTCCTGCTCCACTAGCCTCAGTGGTTGGTTTTCATTCTAATGCTTGCAATATGTTTGCTGTCCCTCTAGGCATTGGGTCTTCCTGCCAGCAAGAAGGGGGAAAAGTCAAAGAATATGTTACTGGAGGTGCTTGCTCCACTTAAAAAGTTTTTAAAAGTCCTCACCCTGTGACTGCTGCTTCTACCTCACCGACTAAAATTGTGTCACATGGCCATGCCGGACAAGAGTCTAGATAAGCAAGTATTTGAGGTTTCTGGATTTCATAGTAGGGGAAAAAAAAAATTCATATAGTCTGTTCTAGCAAGTAATTATATTTTAATGAAATGATGAAGCTGAAATTGTGAATGGTTTATTTTCTAAATTTTTAAACTTTATTTCATGGTCTTTATTCCCAAATACATTTATCATATATCAAAAAACCTATTGATAAATTGTGTGTGATGCCCACCTATGTGCTTCACAAATCACTTTCTCAGCCTGATTTCTTACTGAGCTCTAACCACCTCAGCCCCCACATCCTCTTATTACTTGTCCAAAATAAACTCATCATGTTTCCCCAAAACATACATTCCTGATCTCAATTAAAAGACCAATATCACCCAATCATCCAAGACAAAAATCTAGATTATTCATCTATACCTTAGAATACTGTTTTAATAGTCCACCAATTGCCAAGTTCTATAGATTCTATATCCACAGCACCACTTATACCCATGTCTTCCTCTGCATGTTTACTTCTATTGCCTTAGTTCCAGTGTTCATCATTTCTTTGAATGATTCCCCTATTTTTCTCTATTCTCACACTTCTTCTATCCATTCATACACTCACCAAAGTGACCTTCTAAAACCCAGTATCACATCTTTTCCTGTTTCAAACCTTTCCTTACACATTTTACTGTGAATTAAGTTTATGCTTCCTGGTATGGCACCAAAGGCCCCCTTAGTCTTATCTGCTCCTCCATCTTTTCTTTTACTGCATCATTTCTTGCACTTTGTATCCTAGTCATACAGAACTGCTTGCAGCACACCTGAGAAGCCAGCCCGTTTCACACCTCTATGCTTCTGCTCACTTTGCCTAGAACGCCCTTCTGTTTCCCTCTGACTGATGCAAGGGTGACTCTTATTAAGCAAGGATTGACTCTCCTTTAAAGATAAAGATCTATCTTCGTATACTCTGGAAGTCTTCCTTTCCTACCTCAGCACTCTGTATATGACACCAAATCTGCACCTCTAACAGTTCAGCACATTTATTTATTTCCATTCCATAGTAATTTCTCAGAGCTTTATGTCCCCTAATTTTAGGTGAAAATAAGTTAGGAGCAGAGCTTTCCTCTAGGAGAGGATTAGTTAGTGCTATAGAAATAAAAAAATAAAAAAAGATATTTTGTACATATTTAATATTTCCAACAGTGCATATAGCTATATAAACTATTTCTAACAGTGTTAACTTATGTTAAAGTGTTAAGCTATTACCAAGATGTTGAATGCTTTATATAATACTCAGAGAAGATATCTTTCTAATGGAACATATGATTCTAAGAAGTCACACATACTGACAGCATGTATATATTTGATATCAGTATGGGAGCATTATCCATAATATTTTTATTATTGAGTGTCTTGTTTTTTTCATCCTTGTCCAATTCATTTTATTACTTGAACAAAATTTCCTTTTTTGATAACTCATTTAAATCATTCCTTATTTTTGCCATTACATTAAAGTGAAACTTGGTATCATGTTGTCATAGCAATAAGATTACAATTCTAGAATTCTTTTAAAAAAATCTCAATGTTCAAAACAGCATGAAATAAGATATAATCATTTTAGTTTGCTTTTGACAGATGTATAAAGCAATTTCATGCTATATCATTTCCTTCAATCTGCATTTTAAGAGAGTGAGCTTTGCCGGTAATTAGTAACCTTTTGTATTTATCTCATAATTTTCTTCCAAATGATGTAGGTGTTCCCATCAGCACCTCATCTAATTAAGTGTTACCTTATATAAACCCTACCACTTCAGCACTAAAGTATGGATAGACTTTAACTTATTTTCCATAATGGAATTCATAGTCAACTGTGAATGATTGCGCACTGTGACATGATGACCCTGATTTATCTTGTATTATTTTGGTTGAAGTTATATATACTCACAGATCATTTTTCCCACCATTAATTTCTTTCCGCCCTTATATCTTTCTCTTGAGATACATATCTAAGCCCCTCTAAAGGCTTCCAGTGCCTCTGTATGGAAGGAGGGACAGAGGGGGTAAAAGAGAGAGCAGGAGAAAAGAGGGGAAAGAAGAGGAGAAGAGAGGGAGATAGGAAGATAGATAGATGATAGATGATAGATAGATAGATAGACAGACAATTATGTATTTAGTATGTACCAAGCTAGACCTACTTTGTTGAGATTTGTTAGTTTGTTTCTAAGATTTAATGTTGAATTTTCCTAAAAGTCTTAGCAACATGTCAGAAAATTAGTTTTCTCCTTTACATTATAAAAACATAGTGAGTTATAGCAATAATTTTCCTAGTATTAAAATAATCTTGAGGGCCGGCTGAGTGGTTCAGTTGTTTAAAAGCTTGCTCAAGAGTACGAGCTCAGAGCAACAGAGTCGCCGGTTCGATTCCCGGCTGGAGCTGAGCTGCCAACAGGTAGCAGGATGGCTCAGCTAAGAAAATAAAAATAAAAAAATAATAATCTTGTATTTATTCTATAAACTACATCTGGACATGGAGTAACTTCTTTCGATAAGTTGATGTATTTCAGTTGCTTGATATTTATTGCTAAATTCTGTTCACTTATAATTGAGATTTGTCCATAATTTTCTTCTGGCACTATCTTTCTCAGGTTTTAATCTCACTTTCATGTTCATGTCATTAAATAATAATTCATAAAGTTTACTTATTATTCTATGCCCCAGAACAGTTTAAATAGTATTAAAACAGAACAATTTAAATAGCATGCCCGTCATTTCGAGGAAACTCTTTGGTAGTCCTCTAATTGTTTTTGTTGTTGTTGTTGTTTTTTGTTACCAAAAATAATTTCTAGGGACAGGGGAAAGGATTGCAACCCAGTATTCTGCAGACCTGGTGAGCCATGTGCAAGTTCCCCCAAGACAAGGATGGCTCTAATTCTTATACAGTGGTGTTTTAGATTTTCTATATCATCTGGCAAATCTGGAATGTTGTAATTTCCCCGAAATTACCTATTTCATGTATATTTTCAAGTTATTTGTTCAGAGTTGAACAAAGTGATCTCACAGGAATCTTTCAGGTTCTATCCCTATGTGGCTATTTCTCCATTCTCAATTTTTATTTATTATGTATGCTCACTATTCCTGAGAAATTTTAGTAAATCCTTATTCATTTTATTGTATTTTCTCTTAATAGTCACATCTTTGATTTATTCAATCATTTTACCATCTTTCTACTTGATAATTGATCAATTTCTGCTTATTGCCTTTATTAATTTTCCTTCAACTCTTCTTAGTCTTTTTTTATATATAGTTTCCTATGTCTTTTTCTAACTCCTTTAAACAATTTATTGATTTTTATTCTTTTGGTAAGTAAATTAATGTATATATTTAAGACTTCGGATTTTCCTATATTTTTTTAAATGTTGCTTTTAATGGTTCTCAAATCTGTTGATATTGAAGTTTTATTATTGCTATTTTCTAGCTACTCCTTATTTTTGCATTCAACTTTGTGAATTTTTTTTTTCTGTTTTGTGATCACAGAGTATTGGAATTTAATGATATTTGCTTTGTTGCTGAATATATGGTCAACTTTTGTAAATGATCCATGGATACTTGAGAAGATATTTTTTTTCTGTTTAGGATATAGAGTTAAATACATAATTATCAGAATATATTTGTTTCTATTTAGATCTCTCATTCTTTAAGTACTTACAGTCATTTAAATGTTTATGGTTCAAAAGAGGTGAATTAGATTTTACTATCACTAATATTTTTATATTGTATTCCTATAATTGTGGCTGAATCTGTTTTTATATTAATAGTATTTGAACAAAGTTTTAAAATTATTTGATTTTCATTATAGACTGTACCCTTTATCATTGTAAAATAACTTTCTTTGTCAATCTTGTCTAATGTGAAGATCTAAATTCTTGTTTGATTTGTGCTTATCTTTGTCTGCTTCATTTGCTTTTTGCTCACTTTTTATTCACAGATTTTCTGAACTCCTTTGGGTTTAGAGGCTGGAAATCAGCTATGAACAGAAAATGTTTGGTTTGGGCTTTGTCATTTCAAGAGGGGGAAGTTTTAGCCCATTTACACTAATGGATTTGATGTACTTGTTTTGTTTCAGTTAGTCTTTATATATTATAATTAAATTTTCTGTTTTTAATGTTTCTTTTGTTTTTCATATTTTATTATATAGCATGGTTTCCTTTATCTATTATTTTCCTACTTATAATTTGGAATGTTTCTATTTTTATTATTCTTTAGATATTGCTTTACATATATAACTTTATGTATTTAAACTTCTATTTTTATAGCCAGTTGTGAACAATGGCAAAATTGTATATTTTTGTTGCCCTCTTCTCCCTCCTTCCACTAGTTAATATTATTTTAATATTACATTTTTGTCATTATCTTGGTAATTATCTTTTTTTTACCTTTATGTATACTCATGTCTCTATTGATTATGAATGACTTGAAATCCTTTCTTTTGTTCCTTGGTTCTTCACAATAAGACACAATACTTATACTATCTTCCACATTATTTTCCCCTTTCTTTCTCAATTTTAATTACACATAATTTATGCCATTATCTCTGTGACCAAAGGGAGTAGGAGAAGATAGAGTTGGAAAGAAAAATCACCATAAAGTTTGTCCAGCTTATATTGGAGGTAGGAAGCTACCGAACTCAAAGCAAAGCTTCATGGAAACTCTGGAAGAGAATCACGTGATGGAGACGGGGGTAGGTCTGCCATTCTCTTTCCTAATTGGCCATTCCTAGGCAGCAGAGGAAGATGGTGGAGTAGAACAAGGGATTAGTGGGCAAGCAAGGTGCTCTCTCTCTGCACTAAGGGAGACAAGAAGGCAAAATATCCAGTATGTCCAGGGCACTCGGGGAGGTAGCTGTGTTTGAGCTGTTGGCTAGTATTGCTACTCTAAGAAAGCTGTCTTCTGGTTGAAGGGATCCTAGCAGCAAGATGCTGCTAAATATACCATGTTAAGGAGTGGAGGTGGTGGAAGTTGAATCAAAATCAGATCTGAGTCTCATGTATATGAGTTTGCTAACTTAATTGTCAGACCTCGTAACTCAAAATGAGTAAGCTAGCATTTAGACTCCTGACTGAGACACAAAAGATATTTATAGCCATTAAGTATTAGCCAAAAAAGACTCACAACAAATAAATGAAAATTACTTCTGTCTCCCAATAAATAAAGGGAAATGCCTTTTCCTCTCTTCCCTTTGTTTAACCCCAGTGTTAGAATAGTTGGATCCAGAAGAGAGAGGGAGAGAAGGATGACTTAGGGAGTGCCTTTGTTTCTACCTTCCTAGTTTCAGCTCCCTCCATCTCAAGTCTGGTCTACTTTGGGTGGGAGGGAAGGAGAGCTTTAATTTGAGTGTTGGATTGAAAAATTGACATTAGACCAAAGTGTTAATGATTAAACATGACAGGAAATATATGGAATTTCCCCCAAGATGTCCTTACGGAAATGAAAAGGGAATTTGAAATAGCAAAGCTAAAGGCATAGATTGAAGAAAAGTAAATCCTGGTCAGATTTGTACCTCAAAACACTGGTTATTGGGTATTTGCATGGATGATGTGCCTGTTTCCTTGTGTTCATTACATGAAGTGAAATTGCTGTTGGCAAAAGTTTATGTTCAAATTCAACAAGGAAGTTGTTTGGGTTAGTAAATTTTCTTCCTGGTATGGAGTGAAGTTCTTTGGTATGAACCAGAGTATGTGTGAGAATGTAAGTTATTTTTTTGTCTTCTCCACATTCAACAAAAAGTAGTATCTCTGAACTTAGGCTCTCTCCTGCACACCCCTGCGTGTGTCTTTATTCACCTAGTCCTTCAGTATCTTCCTTAATGGTCCAAAGGGCCCAAGAAACTCCCATCTGTCAGTCTGTGAACACTGTTCCTTTATTTTGAGTAAAGAGATTTTATTCTTCCTCCTTTATTTCATCTTTTTATTTTGGAAAAAGAATTGAAGCACAGAAAATTTGCAAGAAGGTAAACCTATGTATACTCTTCACCTAAATTCACCATTTGATAACATTTGATACATTTACTCTCTCTGTATAAGTATATACACACTTAAAATCTACATATAGAAATGTTATTATTTCCTGAACCAGCTGCAGACTTCATAACTTTTTACCCATAAATACTTTACGTAGATTCTAAGAAATAAAACACTCCTTGAGATAACCCCAGTATAAATTTTAAATTCAGGAAACTTAGCTTAGATACAAAATAATTACAATATTTCATTCATATTCAAAATTCACCAGTTGTCCCAATATTGTATTTTAGAGCATTATTTTCTGATCCAGGTTCCCATTCATAACCACACATTGAATTTAATTGTCATCTCTCTTTAATCATCTTTAATATGGGACAGTTTTGTTTGCTTTTACATCTTTATATTGACATTTTACAAAAGTGTAGGCCAATTTTTTTGCAAAATGTCCTTTTGTAATAAAGAGCCCTATTCTTTTTTGGTGTTTACTGATAACTTTTCAGTCTCTCTCTACCTCTTTCCTTTCTGTCCCATCTGGGCAAGCTGATAAGAAAATCCAGGTATCCCCTTTTGGGTATATCTGAAGGTTCAAACCATGAAAGTTCCTACCTATGTGCAGGCAGGAATCACCAGCCCTGGCCTCACCTGCTAATCACAATAAACCCCAAGCCAGTCACCTGGTCTTTTTTTTTTTTCAAATTATTTTTTTAATGTTCTTGGGATCTACTTCACTTTACTCAGAAAAGCTCCATTATGTGAATCCTAAACGTTTCCATTTTGTCTTCGTGTATGTGGCATCATCAGTCTCAATACTGGATCTATGTTTTGGGTGAGGATCCATTTTATTTTTGCTGGGTGTCCATAACAACCTCAGTTTAGATTGTGCAATTGTTTCCTCACGATTTATTTCAGGCTGTACTTTTTTAGGGGGTGAGAGCAAGAATTAATGATTTTGTGCCTTTCTCAAGAGGCCCATGATGTCAACTTTTGCCATTATTGCTGACATTAACTCTGATTGCTTGGTTAAATTCATAAAACCTGCTTTGAAAAACTATGTTTTGCCCCATTGCTTGCAATCCTAGCTTTAAGTGCACTCTCTCAGCATCTTCCCTCATCTCTATTTGACCTTCACTGCACTTGGCAGTCTTTCTACATATAATGTATTTCTAGTTACCAATGTCTCCAATTTTATTGACGCGTGAGAAGTACTTCTGTTTCTTATTCTCCTTGTTATTTTACAGAGCAGAAGAAGACAGGGACATGAGACCACCATTAAAATTTTAAAAAGTACCCTAATTCATATTGCTAAACATTTTCCATGTCATGATCTATGAAATAATTGGAATAAAACTAAAATTAAATCTGTTGATATTATTACACAGAAATCATCAAACTAAGGCTGACTTTATTATTATAAAGATACAATACTATGGCAGCAATCATTATTACTAGGCTTTAAAAAAAAGAACACTGCTAGAAAAGCAATTCTTGTGATTGAACCTTATTAAAATTCCCAATCTAGAACTTGAAAATGAAATGGATATTTGATTAGCACTCCCTCTCTGGATAATTCACATCCTTACAGAATATTTTGATTACTGAGGACAGGCTGCCCATTCACAAACCAAATTCTTCCACCTTTGTAAAGATTTGGTGAAATAAGTACCACTAGCTTTTCTCCTCAAGCAGGGCTGCAGATTGATTGCTTTCCTGGAGATATTTTCTGCTTTCAAAGATATGCTGCTGACTTTTTTTTTCTTCTCACTGTAATATGATGAAAATTGTTTCCCACCAAGCACTACCACACCTAGGGAAATGATGAGCTATTGGTAAAATGGCACAAACTTTCAGTTATAAGTTAACTAAGGACTGAGGACCTAATGTATTACATGGTGGCTATACTATTGTTATTTGAAATTTGCTAAGAGAGTAGATTTTGAGTGTTCTCAACACACACACACAAACACACATACACACAGACACCCCATAACTATGTGAAGTATGTTACTTCGCTTGTGATAATCATTACACAATGTGTATACATATATCAGAACATTCATTACATAGTACACCTTAAATATACACAATTTTTGTCAATCATACCTCAATAAAACTGGGGGAGCAAAAGACTACCACATCTTTAAGGACAAAGCTGGAAAGAAAGCCTTTCATTAAAGATAACTGTGCTGATTTTACCAACTTTGTTTTTATGTGCTGCTATTTCTGTGGTTTTTATTCATGTTTCTCTATTTTGAAGCTATGGAGAAATTGAGGCAAAGTCAGGACCTGGGCATTCTTAGTCCTGACTGGAGGCTCTCACTAAAGAAAAGTGATCCTTTTTTTATGCACAAGTGATTTAATTCTAAAATCTGTTTTCCTGATTTTGCAGCTTCCTAAACCTTGGGAAGGTGAAAAAACACTGAACTTATTTTCCTCATGTTTTCAGTTATTCAAGAGGGAATGGCTCAAAGAAGCTGCCACATTTTTTATTTCTAGCTATGACAGAAAAAAAAAACAGCACTGACATAAACTATTACCAAGAATTATATTTTTCATTTTAAAATCTCATTAAAAGGATATACTTAACAAGAGAACCTCAGTTAGATGGTTTTTCTTTTTTTTAATGGCCTTACTAACCATTAAATTAAGACAGCATGGAAGATGAGAAAGCATAATTGAAAGCAGGACATATTATGTCTGTTGCTTCGTAAGAATCAGCACAGATGAAAGGTTAGAATGTTTTCAACAAAGGTGCCTCCACATTTCTCATTGTGCATCCTGGCCCTTGCTAATAGGAATGAGCCTAATTTTAGCCACCAGGATATTCCTCACTATGGTTTTAACCTTTTCGGATATTTTTTTTCACATTTAGGCAGAAGTTTTCAAACAAAATCTCGTTTTAGCAAAACAGTCTCACAGATGGTCTGAGGCCCAATCTTTTGATGGGTGGATGACAGATGCCATCCTTTTCAAAGTTCATTTTAATGTCAAAAAAATGAATAAAGTACAGAGGGAAATAAAAATACTTCCCAAAGCCTGCTTGGTAGGCAGTCTGATGCTTTTTATAACTGCTCCTAGCAAAGCTTCTGAACTTTATTAAGAAACCTGGGCAACCAGAATTATAATAATGTATAATTCTAATAATAAATAATTCTATTTATACGGAAACTTCCTCAGAATTGAGTTACAAGCATGGAAAGCACATTATCAGTCATTCTCCCGATTTCATTTGGTTGGAAGGGGGTATAGAGTTTCTTTTTTTAGCAGATTCAAGAGAGGAGAGACTATGGCATTTGCAAATGTCATTTGATGAAGTGGTCAGCGGCATATTTTACTACACTGGTAAATTGTCCCCCTGGTAGTTCACTCCTTGACCCAATTGTATGTGCTCTGTTACCCTTTCCCTGGTACCACGGGTGCCTCTGGCAGGATGTGTGTGGGATGGGCATGGTGCTACTCAATGGGCCTCCCTCCCTCTTTCCACGAGCACATCTCTTTTCTATGTTTTATGTACTCTCTAAGGGCTCACACCTAGCTCATGCTGTCCTTTCCATCCCTTCCTCAACAGACGTGATCAGACTTCCTAGTGACATGAAGAATGCTTTTGGGATTTGGAGTAGAAAACAGGTAGATAGAATTGTTTTGTGAGTGACAGCATCTGAATTGACTCTCAAGTTGTTCTTAAGCCAGACCATATTTTTCCTTATTCTGCATCTCCAGGGGAATGTCAAGCTAGTTGCTTCTCAAGCTATAGCCCTTTTGGGACCGCGAGGCTGGAAAGCTGCCTCCCATAGGATTCTAGAGTATTCTTATCAATGAAAGAATCACCCCCACCCCCACCATCCCCAACACCTTATATACACACCAACCTACTTTTCTTATTTTATTTTGTCGCTCCAGGCTCCTTTACTTTAGGGATTTAAAAATATTTTTGCCACTTAATATGTTTCTCTTCTTTTTGGTGATGCCCATAATGATTATATTTTATGCTTGATTTCACATGAAAAAAGCCAAACTCCCTTCTGGTTTTGTTTTGTTCTTAAGCCAGTGGGAATAGGAAAATAATTAGTGTTCTTTGGGGTTGCCTAAAGTAACATTTCTTTTTTGCACATGTTTTCCACCCTAAAGAATTGCCCATCATAATATTATTAATGATTAATTACTTGAGGTTCTTCATTATGGAATTTCTGCTGAGAATCACCATTCCCATAGCTGTGAACAAATACCAACCTGTTTTTCTGGCAGACAGGGTTATACTGTGTTCAATATGGCAAATCTTAAACTTAAATATTTTACAGGGAATTTCTAGGCACAACACATCTATGCCCTATTGCTGTTAATACATTTATTTTAGTCAAAAAAGTGATTTATGCTCATGAGTGGGTTTATTGACAGTAATATATAACCAGATTATTTTTTTTACCATTAGCCCTTCATCTCACTGATATTTTATAATACAGTTAGCAGAATTTTGTGTATCTACTTCACAGATGCATTTTATGATAAAAACACATGGAAATATATTTTGAAGATCTTTAAACTTTAATTTAGAAAAACATATTTAAAAGATTAAGGTTTTTACATGTACGATGTCTGACAATTAAGTTTGCAAACTCCTCTTAGGAAAAGTGCTATATACCTCATTGCTGAATATCACTACAGTCACCTTCAAAGTACTCCCCTTGGGAAGCTATGTACCTACACCAGTGCCTAGCCCACCCTTCAAAGCAGTTTTGGAACTCTTTTTCTGGAATGGCCATCAGAGCTGTCATCATATTACCCTGGATGTCCTGAATGTCATAAAAATGTCTTCCTTCCAATATTTCCCTTATCCTTGAATAAAGAAAGAAGTCATCAGGGTCCCAGATCAGGTGAGGAGGGAGGGTGTTCCAATACAATTATTTGTTTACTGGCTAAAAACTCCTGCACAGACAGCGCTGTGGGAGCCAGTGTAAGAGCCATGAATTGCTGGCAAAAAGTTCAGGTTGCTTTCATTTTTTTCAGGCAGTCTTTTCATCACTTTCAAATAGTAAACTTGGTTAACTTGTTTGTCCAGTTGGTACAAATGCATAATGAATAATCCCTGTGATATCAAGACAGTTTAGCAACATTGTTTTGATTCTTGATTTGGACTGACAGAATTTTCTTGGTCATGGAGAACTGGCTGACTTCCATTGTGCACTTTGATACTTTGTTTAAGGGTTGTATTGGTACACCCATGTTTCATCACCAGTGATAACATGGACCAAAACATCGTCTTGCCTCTCCAAAAGGTCTAGACAAACTCTAACTCTCCTTTGCTTTTGTTCATCGGTGAGCTCCCTTGGGACCATTTTTGCACACACCTTTCTCATGCCAAGATTTTCAGTTAAGATTTTCCTAACTGTTTCTCTATTGATGTTTACTTGGTCTGCTATGCTTCCCTCTCTCACAGTCAGCAGATGATTTTGGTATTAATCCAGAGCAGGGATTTTGGAGAGCAGGTTTAGGTGATAGGACCAGAAAGTAAGTAATATAAGGTGATGAGAAAGAGGTATTTAAAGAATGGAAAAAATAGGGCTCTGTGGTCTAGTTGGATGGAGAAGGAAAAGACGGAGTAATGAACTTGGAATATGAGGTGAAAAGGAATGACAAGGGATTGGAAATAGCCTTGGAAAAAAGAGAAAGATTAAGCAGCTGGGTTTCTTGAGGTAGATGAACCAATATAGTGGGGATAATGTAATAAAAAAGTTGGAAATATCCCAGATTTCTATGAACTTTTTTCAACTTTAATATATAGTCATGTGTCACTTAATGATAGAGATGTATCCTGAGAAATGTGTCATTAGGTGATTTTTCTCATGAGAACATCATAGAGTGTATTTACACAAACCTAGATGGTAGCTTAGTATTATAATTGTATACTCTATTCCTTTATGTATCTGGCAGTGCAGTAAATTTGTTTAGACCGACATCACTGCACACACACACACACACACACACACACACACACACACAACTAAGTAACATACCCAAGTTTATACATCACTGTGCTATGATGTTACTTACAATGGCTCCAACATCACGACAGCTCTGACATCACAAGGCAATAGGAATTTTTGAGCTCCATTATAATCTTATGGGACCACCATGGTAAATGCATTGAGTGAAACATTAGACGTGCATAACTCCTTTGTTAAGTTTTCTTGTACTGCTTCCTGCACATCAGTTTACTAGCTGTCATTTTTTATCAAAATCAGTGAAGCTTCTTCTATCAGAGTCCCACCATTTAATTTAATTTTTCGAATAGCCTGTGAGCTGGAAAATCAGATGATCAAGCCTATTGGAATTTGGGGAGATGTAGGGAGGGGAGTGGTAGTTATCAAGCCCCAACCCTGAACTCAGTGCTATGGATGGTTTATCTAATTATATCATTTAATCTTTATAACAACCCAGGAAGGAGGTAATATTATTTCTTTCATTTTGTAGATGAGCAAACTGAGACTGAAGGAAGTAATTTGTTCAAGGAAACATATACAGGAAGGAGTAGACTCATTACCTGAAATCGGACCTTGCAATGCCAGGTTCCATACATTTTCATCATATACCCTGAAGTGAAATATCTGTGTAGTAGATCACTGAGGGCCCCATGCTTGCTGCACATTATTGATTTAATTATGATTCTGTCTTTTAGCATTTTTTTCAAAGATCGTAGGTACTTTTATGATATTTAATTAAACATCACAGCACTTTAGTTCTCTGCCAATTTACATATGAGAAAATTCATGGTAAAACAAACAGCCCTACAAACCTTAAAAGGGGTAAGATATCACTATTGTAATACAGCACAATAATCGATGCTCTCAACAGGGATCTATAGCTATTGGATTTTGATATTCTGAAAACAGGCCCTGTTCTTGCTCTTAGGTGTCATGAGAGCGGGTTGGGGCATAAAATGATAAAAAAACCAAATCTTATGAATGTATGCTCACATGCTGTATCTTAGTCTTTACTGCAATCTTATGAGGTTAACATTTTATTTTTACTTCTTAGAGTAGAAAACATAATTACAGAAAAACTAAGTAACATACTCAAGTTCATACAACAAAGAGGGTGTCGTTTTTTGTAAAAGTTTTTTTTTCATACATCAAAAATGACCTTTTAAAGTTAAAAAGATTGAAGAAGTATAATTATAGTATCTTAAAGTTATTATGAGGTCACTTATTTTTTTAGTTACTAAAAAAGGAGAGCATAACATATGCATCAATTTAGAGGTCAAAAATTTGTAAACTCAACCAACTCAAACTAGCTCCCACAGGGGAGGGGAAAGAACAAAATTATGAGTGGTATAAGCATATTTTGGGTTCTTTGGATTTCTGATACACTTTTACATCACATGAAGAAACATTTAACAGGTACTAGGATCCATCAAAGAAGAAATAAAACATACATTATTGTGTTGAATATGTCTGCCATAAATCCTGTTACTGGATAAATTCTGTTCCCTCCAAATTCATATGTTGAAGTCCCAGACCGCCAGTACCTCAGAATGTAATGGAATTTGGAGACAAGGTCTTTTAAAGAGGTGATTAAGTTCAAATAAGGCCAGTATTGTGGGGCCCTAATCCAGTGAGACTGGTGTCCTTATAAGAAAGAAAGAGATATCAGAAGTGTGTGCAAACAGACGAAAGGCCATGTGAATACGCAGAAGGCAGTCATCTGCAAGCCAAGGAGAGAGGCCTTAGGAGAAACCAGACCTGTGAACACCTTGATCTTAGACTTCCATGGCAGCATCCATGGCTGTGAGAAAACACATTTCTGTTTCTAAGCCTCCCAACCTGTGGTATCTTGTTATGGCAGTCCCAGCACACTGCAGTGCTGAGAAGTGGAGTGCTGCTGTAACAAATATCTAAACATGTAGAAGTGGCTTTGGAATTGGGTAATGGGTAGAGGCTGGAAGAATTTTGAGGTGTATGTTAGGAAAAGCCTAGATTGCCTTGAAGAGACTGTTGGCAAAAATGTGAATGTCAAAGGTGATTCTGGCCAGATCTTAGACAGAAATCGGAACCATGTGACTGGAAACTGGGGAAAAGGGATCCTTGTAATAAAGTGTCAGAGAACTTGGCTGAATTGTGTTCCAGTGTTTTGTGGGAGGTAGAACTTGTGATGATGACATTGGATATTTAGCAGAAGAGACTTCTAAGCTAAGTATTGAAGGTGCAGCCTGGTTTCTCATTGCTGCTTGCAATAAAGTGTGAGAGGACAGAGAGACACTGAAGATGGAATTGTTAAACAAAAAAGAACTAGAACTTGAAGATTTGGAACACTCTCATCCAGACCCATACTAAAAAAAAATGAGAAAGTATGTTCTAGAGAGAACACCAAGGGCACAGCTAGACAATCCCTCCATAAAGTAATTACGAGTATTACTGCTGGATTTAAACAGTGGCCTCAGCAGAAGTCATACCAGCAGTAACACGGCCAGCTTGGACTGAAGAAGACAGAGATGAAAAGTGAAGGAAGGCTGTTGTACTTCTGGGATTCTACAGGACTGGTCATTAAGGCTATCCAGCTGCAAACATGCAATACTAAAAAAAAATGAGAAAGTATGTTCTAGAGAGAACACCAAGGGCACAGCTAGACAATCCCTCCATAAAGTAATTACGAGTATTACTGCTGGATTTAAACAGTGGCCTCAGCAGAAGTCATACCAGCAGTAACACGGCCAGCTTGGACTGAAGAAGACAGAGATGAAAAGTGAAGGAAGGCTGTTGTACTTCTGGGATTCTACAGGACTGGTCATTAAGGCTATCCAGCTGCAAACATGCAATATCTTTCAAGAAAAGTTAAGATCACCCCAAAGTTAAATTACCTCCAAATGTGATTTGGAGATTGTTAGGGCTGCCGCACCCACCACAGATCTAGGGAGTGAGTCTGCTTCCTCCTAAGTTTCAGAGGTTGGGGCCACCTTCTTTCCTATAGCAGGCCAGGCCAGGCTGCTGCTATCCAGGGCCAAGGGTCTGATACTGTCTCTCCAATGGGGCGAGAAGGTGGGGCCATCACCCCAATGGGTCCAGAGAAGAGAGCATTGAGCCCAAGAGGATTATTCATTTGGAGTTTGCCCTGCTAGGTTTTGGACTTGCTTAAACTTGTGATCCCTTTTTATTCTTTTCTATTTCTCCCTTTTGGAATGGGACTGTCTATTCTATGCCTGTCCTACCATTGTATTGTGGAAGCAGATAATTTATCTGGGTTTATAGGTTCACAGCTATTGAGGGCTTTTGCCTCAGGATAAATCAAACCTCCAGTCTCGCCCACAATTGATTTACATGATATTTAGATGAGATGTAGACTTAGAATTGATGTAGGAATGGATTAAGATTTTGGGTTTGTTGGGGTGGTGTTAATGTATTTTGCATGTGACAAGAACATGAATTTTGGAGGCCCAGAGGAAAAAAATGTTATTGTGGCAATTGTGAGCCACCAAAATTCTTATGTTGAAGTCTCAAACTCTAGGACCTCTGAATGTAACCATATTTAGAGATAAGATCTTTAAAGAGTTGATTGATTTAAAATGAGGCCATTAGGCTGGGGCCTTAATAAAATAGAACTGCTGTTCCAAGAAGAGGAAGAGACACCAGGAGTGTGTGTGCACAGAAAAAATGCTACATGAAAACATAGTAGGTAGGCGGAATCTGCAAGCCAAGGAGAGAGACCTCAGGGAAACCTTGATCTTTGACCTCTGGCTTCCCAAACTGTGAGAAAATAAGTTTCTGTTGTTTTAGTCACTCAGTCTGTGGTATTTGGTTATGTCAGTTCTACCAAACTAATAAAAATCCCTTTGTGGGTGACAATGTTATGTACAGATTAATAATTCTATTATAATCATTTGCAAAGTCTATAAACTACAGCTTTACAAATAATCAACATTAAAATAATGAGGAATGTGAATTATCCTGCATGTTGAACTATCACAAGAAAAAAATCAATGTCTAGTATCTTCATACACTATACATCATCAAACATCCCATTACTTAGGAATTACATTCTCTCTACTGATTTATGATTTTAAAGATTAACTGTAGTATAATGTATATTAAATTTATTAATTTTCAATATTTGTATGAAAGGATTTTTATTTTTAATTTAAAAATTGTGCCTCATTATTTACCCACCCCACATCATCTGATAAGGCACCCAGTTCTGCCTTGAAACATTTTTTAGATAGAAATTTTGCTTCTATCACTATAAACACTTGAATCTAGGCCTTTTCTTCCCCATACCTGGATTTCTACTGTCACCTATATTATCTCCCTGTGTCTGGTTTACTCTGCTCTAATTTATTATTTATACTATTAACAAGTTAATCTACTTTTTATTCTTACCCTCCTAGTCAAAACTGAACTATGCATTTTAATGCTTATCAAGTATCAGTTAGTCGATATGAATCATAAGTCTTTCATATAATCCTACCCTTACTTTCTACTCCCCCACAGAACTACTTATTTAACCATATTGTCCACTAATCTTTAATTATCACCCACCCTTCATGTCTTTTAGGCAGGTCTTTCAGACCACTCTCTCTATAAGTGATGTTCATTGTTGTGTTTTCATATCATTGCTGAAGCTGTTCTGCCACCCTACCCAGAATGAAGAAACTGATACATATTGTTAAGAACATCCCAAATCTTAAAAATTACCCAACTGTTTAAACCTCTATTAATTTTAACCATCTCAGAATAGTTAATATCATGAAAGTATTACAAATTGAAGTTTTATCTTTCTGGTAGGGCCTCGTCCCACCACCTAATAGTGCAGTATTGGTTACTTAGAAGAAACACAATGGAAGCTTAGCAAACAAAGTATCCAATATTTTCATTAAAAACTTCCAAAGTATTGTATTTGTTCTAAATTTTCAAATTCATTAACTTATTTATCTCATCTATACACAGTGATTAATATCTACTGTTTACCTGGTAATGAGCTATAAGTTGGACATAGAGATGAGGTGCTGGGCATAGAAACTATGAAAAAAGAGCAGCAACTGCTTAAAAGAGCCTGATAATCGGTGAGTAGACACAGATGCTAACAGAAAGATGCTGTGTGATGAGTGAATCCACATAGACAAGTGCAGTGATAAAGCAAAGTGATCCACTCTGCTTTGTGGATGACAGAAAGGGGCTCAGTAGGTGAGACACTGGAGCTCAGCCTTGAAAGATGAGCAGAAATTTATTTGGCTCACAAGGAGAAGGGTGTCACAGAGTGGGAAACAGTAATTTCTTTACAAATAGCACACATAAGGTATTTGATTGATGCTTATCTGAGTTCAGTACTCATTGACTTCCTTACTGGAGGAAAATGATTTTCTTATAAAACCTTGAAAATAAAATTAAGTAAAGAAAAAAAATGAAAGTGGGGAGGAGGCTGAGGGAGAAATAAAGTCTGGAAAAGAAATAAAACCTAACATGACAAACAGGAGAAAAAATATAGCTATTACATTTTACCCTAAAATTTAGCCTTGAGTAAACCGGCAGATATAAGGAAGAGAAAAATATAAAAAGGCACTCAAATCTTATAGAATAACAGTGAACACAAATATATCTTTATCCCAAACTCAAAGAAAATATCTCTCATTGGAAATTGTAAAGCGAGATCTGGGAGATACAATGAACAATGTTCTCACAAATATTTTTAAAGCTAACGCAAATTCAATGCCTATAAATATTTCTTACATTTTTATATAGCTGATTTAAATTTTTATTTATAAAGGAAATGCACTGAATAATTATAGAAGAAAAGCATATAAGTCCTTCTTTAGACAGAAAATAAGATCAGAAATATGAGGCTCTCCTTCAAGAATAGACTTTTTAATCAAGTTTCCAGCTGGATCTTTAACACCAGGCTCTCTTCAAAATTCTTCTTAAATGCCTGACACCCCCCTAAAAGATAAGAAATTTGCTGGTGGAGAATAAACTTAATAGTTTTACTTAACATGTCACACACACTAACATGGCTCTCTTTTATTTTTATTTTTTCAATAATTTAGTTGTTTCAGATGCTTAGGAAGAAGCCATAAATTGTGGCTTAAAATGATACTGGTTGAGCATTTCAGCAGTAGGCCTACTAAGATATTCATAAATGCATATTTATTCAGAGAGACATTTCACAGTTCTCTTTCTGCTAGAGCAATTTTTCAAAATAAATTTTTTTTGTACATTTTTCCCTGAAACTTAAGCAGAGGGCTATGTTTTGTGCTTTTTATTTATTTATTTTATTTTTTATTTTTTTAAAGATTTTATTGGGGAATTGGGGGAGGGGAACAACACTGGGGAATTGGGGAAGGGGAACAGACAAGTTGCTGTCCTTTTGTTCTTCAGTCTAGTTGTGGAGGATGTTGCTTCACTGGCCCAAGTTGGCACCATCATTGTGCTCTTCCTGGGCGAGGCAGATCAGTCACTGGCTTCTGGACGGCTGCTCACAGCAGCTGCTGGCCGCTCACGCTGGCTACTGGCTACACATGGTAGCTTATGGCAATCCACTGCAGCAGGGGACTGCAGCCTATGCCATCACGGCGACTCACGGCAGCCCAGCTCCAGGTTGAGCTGTTGTTCAGCATCTTAGCTGTAGAGGGCAGTGTCACTGGCCCTCATATGTGGGATCTGAACCGGGGCCCTCTGGCATCCCAAGCCAGTTCTTAACCAACGCACCACTCGGCCGGCCCTGTTTTGCCTTGCTTTCTTGGTCAGTTCACAGTACCTATTATGTATGAGTAACGTTTTAGGTAAGGGGCATAGAGCAAAAGAGCCAACCCAGGTACTGTGGTTTGGCCTGGTGGACTGCCCAGTATCCAAGGACTCTGAGCATCATTCTCTCATCTTATATTTGTATTTAAGAGGCTATCTTATTGGCCTTCCTAAGTGCTTTTATATAAGCCATGTATTTAATCAAGAAAGAAAATTGTGTGAATAAAATTTGGGCTACCTTTAGTATGTGCCCAAATTTTATACCATGTGCCCAATATTTAATGTGAGCAACTGAAAAGTTAAGGTTATTAATGTGGGTATTTAGAATAAAATTTCCCCAAAATGCAAAAAATGAGCATGTTACTCGAAAAAAAAACCAACTCAGAATTTGTTACCAATAAAATTTAGGGTTTCAGGCAAAAAAAATTAAACTTTGGAAAACTTTCATCTTTTCACCATGAACTTGAAAGTTTCCCAATACTTAAAGACTTTTCTAGTGAGATTGGTGGTAATATTAAAAAATTTAAATAATATTACACACCTTTTTTTGAAGGAGCAATGCATAACCTCACAAACTCATCCAATTATAGGAGATCCATTCAAAGTCAAGGGTGACTAATTAAATTTAATGTAACAGAGCATGTAAAGTTCATTGATAATGTTTCAGACTGCACATCACAACCTTTAAGATACTACTACTTGTCAAGCCTTGTTGTAAATCAAGAAAATGTATCCACAGTTATCTGATAAAGCTATTAAAATACTTCTCTCTTTTTCATCAACATATCTGTTTGAGGCCCAATTTTCTTCAAATACTTTAAACAACATATTGCAAAAAAAATTGAACCCATATGTAGATATGAGACTACAGTGATCTTCTATTAAGCCAGACATAGATTTTTTAAAAATGCAACACAATTCTCCTTCTCTACTAGGTTAAATTATTTTTGAAAATAGTAATTTTTCATAAAAGTATATTATTTATGTTGATATATAATGGTTTATTATTTTTAACTATGTTTATAAAGAAACTGAAAAATTTTCAGTTTTAATATTTAACATGTTAATAGCAACAGCTCTAATGTACATATATAAAAGCTCTTCGGAGTGCTCAATAATTTTTAGGAGGGTAAAATATTTCTGAGATAAAAAAGTTTGCTTAATAAAACTAAAACTGATAAAAAAATAGTCTTAATTTTTAAAAATAATGCTAAAGAAAGCTATGCTTATCTTCAAAATTGTATGAAATGTTTCAAGATCTCTGAAAATATTCCGAATGCCCAAGTCTTGTTTTATCTTTTGCTGTTCCCACGACAGAGGCTCAGATTCATCAAATATATAAATAATGAATTAGAGTAGCACTTGGGAGCTCGTCTACAGTTTCAGTTTTTAATATTTATCTCAGTGAAGAAGCATTTGTTTGCAATATCACTTTTGTAATGAGTAAGACATTCCATTACAAAAAAGGAAAGGAAAACAAAGAGGTTTCTGGAGGTAGTTGTCAAAAGCAGTTAATTTGTAATCTAATAAGAGGAAAATTACAAGTAATTATTTTATAACTGGGATTAAATCAGGCAAGGGATCAGGTTTTTATTACTTCTTTTCTTCAAATTCATAACCATACAGAAAATATGAGTATGATTATCTGGATCTTATTGCGCTCATTTTAGTCCTCTTCTCTTTCCTTCCCCTCACACCACCTTTGTTTTCTCAGCACTTTCCCCCCCATGACCCAACATTTGAAGAAGGATTTCCAAGGAGACAGACTCCCAGCTGTGTTTCAGACTTCATTTTTATGCTGGTTTAGATACAGATAATGCTATGCTTTGACTTACGGTTGTGGAAATACTGCCTCCTGATAAAACAGAATTCAAGTTGCTTTAACTTGTTTTGAATTCTGTGGCTTTTACACTTTTCTGTCGTTCCTGAAGAGACCTAAACACCCAACCAACTGCTACTAATAACAAAATGACAAGATTTGTGTAACTGAACATGCAACTTGACTCAGTTGAAAAGAATTTGTCCATTAGTCACCAGTCTCATTTATCTTTACTTTCTGCTAAGAAGGTTTCATGATAGATGATCCTGGAGTGCTTGGATTAGCAATTTTTCACTTTTTGTTTCTTTTACGCCAATCTTGATATCTGGAACAGCAACATACTTCTTCATGTATACATTTGAATGAGAAGATATTTATTTCAAAAGGCTAGAACCATGGAAATACATGCAGTTTGCAACACAAGACTTCCTTTCCTACAGGCAAGTAAATCAAAAGTAACTTAGAAAACTACTCTGGATCTGGGTGATATCTTCCGTGCGCACGCGCGCGCACCTCCAACTCCCCCACCCCACCCCCCAAGAAAGCAGGGGCATTCTGTAATACAGGTCATCACCACTCAACTGTAAATTTACGCACATTGAGCATATCTTTCTGATCTTTCTGGGATCAGAACTTACAGGAGGAACATCAAATTTAGATGGAAAACCCTGGGGCATTTGGTTGGATAGTCACACATTCAGAGTTTAGGTTTTTCTTTTCTTTTTCTGCGCATCTCCTAAACACACAAACACATGTGTCATGAAATCCTTACTCGGGGTTAAAACGCTAATCTGTGAATTCTCCAAGAATGCTCTGAAAATAACGTAGTATAATCTTTGGAAGTCACTGAAGTATCCAGTAACCTTGCAAACTTGTGACCAATACACAGGCAGCACCTTTGTAGGGGACAGTACTCCCGAGGTAGGACAATTTCACAGAAGAAAATTGCGGCAAAAAACCTGGCAGGCCAAAACTCCACTTTTCTTTTCCCACAGCCCATGATTACTATGCCTAGGGAATCATTTGTAAAACGCCCATGCGTGAGTCTATGTGTGATTGATGAATCTGGGGCTGTTGCAGGGCACCCAGAGATTTGTCATTCCTGGATTCATGTTAGCAAGAATGAATTCCAGCCAACGCACAAAGTCAGAATGCAGCATCCTCCACGTGGCCTCAGAAACTTCTGGCTCCCTGGATGCCATCGTCTCTTCACTTTTCATCATAAGACTAATCATAGATTCCCTTTTTTCTTCCCTTTAATATTGAAAGGAAGGTGTACTCTGTAGAATAATAAAAACTATCTTTACCTCCAGGTTATGCTTTCTGTCCTCACTCCTTCCTCACATTTTCAGTTTCTCTTCTATTTCCTCTTTATTTTTATATCTAGAATCCCCTCTCTTTGTATTTACATACATCTTTAGTTCTTTCTGTACACCTCTGTCCGGAAAGTCTTATCTCTATTGCCTTAGGATTCTGAAACTTTTTAAATCTCTGATCTTATCTAAGAGATTTTATAATCTCTTAACTTTTCTGCCTTGAAAGATTTATCTTTCTTTTGTTTCCATCATTCTCCCATCCTTTCCTGTTTACATTCTGTTAATTACTTGGTCTCTCCTTTTTACTTTGTTTTTAACCCTCCCCTCTGTTTTATACTTCCAAAGAAAATCCCAGTCTTCACAGGAATTGACTGACCCTGGTAAAGATTTTAGAAATAATTCAGAATGTTTTTAAATAACTTCTCTTCTAGGACCTCAATAGACATTTCTCCAAAGAGGACACACCCATGGCCAATAAACATATGAAAAGATGCTCAACATCACTAATCATCAGGAAAATGCAAATTAAAACCACAATGAGATATCACCTCACACCTGTTCGAATGGCTAAAACCGCACATGTTGGTGAGGATGTGAAGAACAGGGAACACTCCTGCACTGTTGGTGGGACTACAAATTGGTACAGCCACTATGGAAAACAGTTTAGGGGGTTCCTCAAAAAATTAAAAATAGAACTAAATTCCACTTCTAGGTATTTAGCCCAAAAAAATCCAAAACACTAATTTGAAAAAAAAAAAATATATATATATATATATATATATATATATATATATATATATACACCCCTATGTTCACTGCAGCATTATATACAATAGCCAAGATTATGGAAACAACCTAAGTGCCCATCAATAGATGATTGGATAAACAAGTGGTACATACATACAATGGAATATTACTCAGCCATAAAAATAATGAAATTTGTGATAATATGGATGGACCTAGAGGGTATTATGCTTAGTGAAATAAGTCAGAGAAAGAGAAATACCATATGATCTCACTTACATGTGTAATCTAAAGAATGAAATAAACCAAAAAACTAAAACAGAAACAGCCTCACAGATACAGAAAACAAACTGATGACTGCAAGATGGGAAGAGAGTTGGGAGACTGGGTGAAAGAGGTGAAGGGATTAAGACATACAAATTGGTAGTTATGAAATAGCCATGGGGATGTAAAGTAAAGCATAGAGAATATAGTCAATAATATGGTAATAACTATGTATAGTGCCAGGTGGGTACTAGACTAGTCAGGGGGATCACTTCTTAAATTATATAAACGTCTAACCACTATGCTCTACTCCTGAAACTAATATAAAGTAATATTGAATATCAACTGTAATTGAAAAATTAAATGAACAAATAACCAATCAATCAATCCTCTTCTTTGATAGGTGCATCAAATGGAATGCTCAATTCAATCTTTGATTCCAGGGAATTGGAATGTATGCTTTCCTACATATTTGAATGAATCAGGTGTTAGCAAATATATAATAAAATGAAATAAATATTAATTGTATGAATTATGGGGGAACCATGAAGCAAAATATAAATATTTAGTGAAGATGAGAATAATTTTGAGTATGAAAACAACCATACCAGTATTCTAAATATTCACCTGATTCAAGAAAAAGAGTAGATTTTAAGTGAGCACAATGTAAAGAGCCCTATTCTTTCTGTTTTGTTTCACCAATCAAGCAGCAATAAACTGTGTGTGTGGAGTGTGTGTGTGTGTGTGTGTGTGTGTGTGTGTGTGTGTGTGTGTGTGTGTGTTTAGGGATGGGGTGAGGGTACAGATTTTTTTAGGATGTGATTCTTCTAGGACTGTATCCTATAACCAAAACTTGTTCCTTGAAATTGAACTTTTATCATTTTAGTGCACACTTACGCACAAAAAAGCAGAATAATTCTGAAACCTAATTTTACTATCTGTTGAGCATTTATTTTGTTGAGAATTTGATGCTTTATGCTTTATGAGAAGTTGATTCTCTATGCAAGAACACTGGTAAAAATGCTCATATGCTTCTCGATTGACAGTACTTTAACTGTGGCTTAACTCTTTAAAAAACTCAAAAACCCTCTCCTTGGGAGGCAGCTCAACAGCTATGCCTCTGCAGAGTCACATTTTCTGAACATCCCCAAACATAAGTGGATTTTCTGACTCTTCCTTCCAGGACTCTCTCTGAGAGTTATAGTAAATAACAATTTCTTTCTGTGAGAATAATGGCTCTCTAAAGACGTTCATATCCTAATTCCTGGAATCTACGTAACATTACACAGCAAAGGTAAATCTAGGTAACAGATAACATTAAGCTTGCTAATCAGCTGAACTTCAAATAGTGAGATTAAACCAGATTTTCTGTGTGGGCACAATGTAATCACAAGGGTCCTTAAAAGTGGAAGACAGAGGCAGAAAAGGAGGTGAGAATGTGTGATGCAATGTGAGATAAATCTCACTGGCAATTGCTGACAGCTGTGGTTGAATTGCACCCCTCCCCCAAATATGTTGAAGTCCTAGACCCAATACCTCAGAATGTGAACTTATTTGGAAATAGGGTCTTTAAAAGGTAATCAAGTTAAAATGAGGTCACTAGGGTGGATGCTAATGCAATATGACTGGATTCTTTATAAAAAGAGGATATTTGGACACAGACATGGACAGAGAGACAGACCATGTAAAGAGACACAGGGGAGCACCATGTGAATACGGAGGGTTGGAATAATGTATATGCAAGCCAAGAAACACCAAAAATTGCCAACAAACCATCAGAGCCAGGAGAGCAGCATGGAGCTGATTCTCACAGCCCTTAGAAGGAATCAACCTTGCCTACACCTTGATTTCAGCCTTCTAGCATCCAGAGCTATAAAATGATAAACTTCTGTTGTTTTAGGTCATCCATTTTGAGGTACTTTGTTATGACAGCCCAAGGAAACTCATACACTGGTTTTCAAGAAAGAATAAAGCCACTAGCCAATGAATGTGGGCACACCCTAGAAGCTGGAAAAAGCGAAGAATTGGATTCTCTTCTATAATCTGCAGAAAGGAATGCAGTCCTGTTGACACCTTGATTTTAACCTTGTGTTATGGACTGGATGTTTGTGTCCCCACTAAATATGTATGTTGAAGTGCTAACCCTCAATGTGACTGTGTTTGGAGATAGGGCCTGGAGGAAGGTAATAAGAGTTACATGAGGTCCTAAAGGTGGGGACATAGGGCTGGTGACCTTAAAAAAAGGAGAGATACCAGAGCTCTCTCACTCCACCATGTAAAGACACAAAGAGAAGGAGGCAGAGTGCAAGTCAAGAAGAGAGCTCTCACCAGAAAGCAAACTGGCCAGAACTTTGATCTTGGGCTTTCTAGCCTTTAGAGATGTGAGAAAATAAATTTGTTGTTTAAGCGATGTAGTCTGTGGCAGTTTGATATGGCAGCCAAAGCTAAGAACCTAGTGAGATCCATACTGATTTCTGACCTCCGGGACTATAAAATAACAAATTTGTGCTGTTGTAAGCATTAATTTTGGTGATTTGTTACAATGGCAATGGGAAACTAACACATTCCCTATGTTGTTAAATTTCTAGTGATGTCTTAGCTACCATAAGATTGGCACCATGAAAATCTATTTGTTAGTTCATCTTTTAATTATCTTAGCTTAAAACACATGCTAATCAGAGCATCCATGTAGACATTAGATCAGAAATGCAGCAAAAGGAGTGATGGCCAAGAATTACAAACATAGTACTATGCATTAAAGGCAGAGAATTACATAACCATTATTGCCTTCATTTCACAAGTTTGTGTTTTACTTATTTTGCTTAAAAAAATATTAAAGACAGTTATGAAATAGCTCTCCTTCTAGAAGAACCTGTTGATTTGGTAACTTAAAATTAAATGAACATGAAGTTTCAGAAAAAAATGTCAAATGATGTGGTAAATTATTGCTATTTGTGGAACATTTCACACCTATAATTTTATCTAAAGGCTATAATTTTTTCCTGCTGTCCATGAAGCATGCATAAATCATAGAATTAGCATTAAAATACAAACCAAGGTAGAAAATATACCTTGACACAGACTGAGAAAAACTTAACACAAATAACTGAAGGCCTAAAATGATGTGAACTAAAGTAACATTTTACAATCAACCAAAATTTTGGGGGTATCCAGTAAACCCAAAGCTATATACTCCTGGGATTCAATAATGTATAGACTTAGGAAGTTTGTAGCTTAGATGTCTTCAGGTGTCTTTCAGTTCTGCCATGTAATAACTGAGTTGCTTTGGGCAAATCCTTAACTCTTCTTTATTTTTATTTATTTATTTATTTATTTTTTATTGTTAGTGTCAGGTGTACAGAACAATGTAATTGTTATCCTTTTCAACCCTCACAAAGTAACAACCCCCCTCCCCAATCTACTGTCCTCCCACCCCCGATATCATGCTTCTCTATTACAATTCCATTGACTCCATTCCCACACTCTACTCCACGAACTGTGACTATATGTATATAAAATTATAGTTGACATACATTATTATTCAACATCAGTTTCAGATATACAGTGCAGTGGTCAGGCCTCTACACCGACTATGAAGTGGTCTCCCTAACAAGACATGAGTCCATCTGGCCCCCTAAAAAATATCTACAACATTATTGATTATATTCCCCAGACTGTCTTGTCTATCCCTGAGGCCATATTGTAGTTAACCAATTTGTATTGTCTCATCCCTTCCCCTTCTCCTTCATCCCCACCCCCCTCCCAACTATCAACCCTCAGTTTTTCCTCTGTGTCTCTGAGACTATTTCTGTTTACATTTATTCAGTTTTTTAGAATCCATAAGTGAGATCATATGGTATTTCTCTTTCTCTGACTGACTTATTTAACTTAGCATAATGTTCTCTAGTTCCATCCATATTGTTGCAAATGGTACTATTTCCTTCTTTATAGCTGAGTAATACTCCATTGTGTAAATGTACCATAGTTTCTTAATCCAGTCATCTACCGAAAAACAAGCATTTTGCTTGTTTCCAAGTTTTAGCTATTGTGAATAGCGCCGCAATGAACATAGGGGTGCATATATTTTTTCGGATTA
>NW_017731569.1:2350645-2386485 GCF_001890085.2 Hipposideros armiger
CCATTTGTTTGTATCTTCTTTTCTTTCTTTCTTCAGTGTCTTATAGTTTTCAGAGTACAGGTCTTTTACTTCTTTGGTTAAATTTATTCCTAAGTATTTTATAATTCTTGAAGCGATTGTAAACGGAATTGTTTTCTTAATTTCTCCTTCCGATAGTTTATTGGTGTATATATAAATGCAACTGATTTCTGAGTATTGATTTTGTATCCTGCTACCTTACTGAATTTGTCTATTAGTTCCAATAGTTTTTTGATGCAGTCTTTGGGGTACTCTATATATAGTATCATGTCATCTGCTTAACTCTTCTTAAATGTTAACATCTTTAAACTTTATGAGTCATAAAACTTAACTCTTCAGTTTTATATTTTAACATCATTAAATTCTATATATAAAAGTTTTACTTAGGTTGTTTAGCTTATCTGTGCATAGTATTTAGCACTATGCTAATACAGAATGAGATCTTTATGTCTTAGCTACTATTGTTATTGTTATATCCCTGGAAGATTCAGCCAATTAGCTGTTGCTGCATAACAAATCACCACAAAATATACTGGCTTAAAACAATTTTAATTTATTCAGCATGGGATTCTGTAGGCCTTCTGGGTGGCTGTTTTTATTTAAGTCAGTTCAGCTGATTCTGCTGTGAGTATATCGATTGTCAACAGGACTGTTGATGGAGCTCCATGACTTACAATTGATTCATTCTCATGTTTGACAGTCAACGGGCAAAGGCAACAGGAGGCCTGGAACAGTGGTTCACCATCTAGCAGGCTCGGCTGGGCTTCATCGTACGTGGTCCATCACAAAGCTCCTGGGAGTAGCCGGAGGGCTAGCCTCATTGTACAGGTGTTTGTCAATCCTTTATTTACCTTTATGTTTCTACAATATTCCACAACTATCACAATGCCTAAAATATTTGATACACTTAATAAAACGTGCTCAATGAATACATACTAGCATCATTTAAAACTTTTCTTTTTGCTTGGCTCATAAATGTTAAAATAGATGTGGTTTTTATAGGGCATGGGAGAAACAAATATGCAGACAAATTGTGTATGTGAAAAATTGTGAGGGAGTTAGAATACTATATTTACTATTGAAAAATACATTCAATCATTATCATCATTTACTTTCATGGTAAAAAACGAAAACCAAAAACAAACAAACAAATAAAAGCACTCGTAGAAGTCATAAAATCTGAGATCTAATCCTGCTCCACACTTCTTGGCTCTATTAATTGAAAAAAGTCAATAAAACTCGTTGGGTCTCAATTTTTTTTATCTACGAAGTGATGTGGAATGGTCTCTAAGATCTTTAAGAATTCTTCTGCCATTTTTGGCTTTGACTACTTACATAGGTAAAACAAATAAAGTATCCTGATCTAATTGAATTGGAAGAAATGCAATACCATCAAAATGCACTGCAGTGAAACAGCAACATTTTGCCAGGTGCCACTACAAACAGCCGTAGGAATAACATGTCAATGTGTTAGGGCCATATCTAACATTTGCAAAGCTCAACTGTGTACTCTCTCAGTCTTACTTACAGAACTGTGAAACAGTTATGCACATAATGGAGAGTAGGGTAGTATAAGTGTCAGGGTTTACCAAGCTTGACCATCAAAACCCGGGTTTGAATGTGTGTATAACAGAACTTCCCAACATGACAAGATGGTGAAGACTTGTCTCTTCATGTTCCTGCTCAATAAGTACAACTATAAACTCTGGAAATAACCCAAAAGACAACCAAAAGAGAACCTTAAAAATTGGAAAAGGAAGCTGAACTTGTTAGAGACCCCAGAGCTAGAGAAACAACACAGCAGGAGGGTGTCTTACAATTCCATAGCCAACAGAAGAAAGTGACCTAGGCCCAGTGTTTCTTGATCTAACAACAAAGGGCATCCCAGGTAAGCTCATTCCTACTGCAGTGCAAATGAGAGTACCTCTGACAACCCAGGCAAACCCAACAGAACAAGCAGGGGGATCAACCAGGAGTCCTGCTGATAATAAGCAGGTAGGGTAAGCACTCTCCTTTCTCACTGGTCCTATGACTCATCTCTTCTACCCAGACACACCACGCATCCAGGGGATATGGAAAAAGGTGGATCCCACCACAACAGCTACCCAGCCCAGGAAGTGCTCATCTCCCCTTCCAGACCTGAGATTCTCCTCTGCAATCCGAAGACACACATGTAGCTGGAGAGCACAAACATAGTTATCATGCCCTTCATAGGCAGGGGAAACCCACCACCATAGTTCCCAGGTGAGGAAGCACTCTGTCCCATAGGCCTAAGAATCCCTTTACCCATCTAGAGGGTCAAGGCAGCCTGACTTTGATAAGCTCTTTCTGGTCCCTCAAATAGCAGCACCAGGCACTACTAGGAGCCCCAGTGGCATGAGTAAACCAACCAGACCAACATACCACCAGACAATCTATGAAAATTATACTGCAATTGGAATCACAGAAGTAGATCAGGACCTGCATGCCAGGCCAAAACAGGGTGACTTCCTGTTAAAATAAAACAATTGATATAAGGCCCAGATTCTCCCAATACAATGGCCAAAATGCTTGGGATACAATAAAAAATCATCTTCATACCTAGAGCCAGGAAATCACAACCTGAATGAGAAAAGACAGTCAACTGATGCTCACACTGAAATGAATAAGATGCTGGAATTATCTCACAAGGATTTCAAAGCAACCATTATAAAAGCGCTTAAACAAATAATTATGATTCTCTTGAAATGAGAGAGAAATGTAGAAACTCTTAGGAAAGAACAGAGGATAGTATTAAAAAAACAAATGGAATTTATACAATTTCAAAATATAATGAGTAAATTTTTTAAAACTCAGTGGATGGGCTCAATAGTAGACTGAAGGTGACTCTGAATTTGAGGATAGAACGATAGAACCCATACAATCTGAATGACAGAGAATATGTACTGGAAAAAAAAAAGAAGAACAGATCCCCAGGTACTGGTAAGACAATAAGAAAATATCCAACTTTCTTATCCTTGTAGCCCCAGTGAGAGGAGACAGAGGAGATAAAAGAGTATGTGAAAAAATAAAGACTGAAAACTTTGCAAATTTGGCAAAGACACAAACATATAGATTCATAGAGTTGAAGAAATCTGTACCAAGACACATAATTAAACTTCTGAAACAAAAGACAATGAAAAAATCTTGAAATGAGCCTAAGAGTAATAATACAGTAATGGAGTCCATGGCAGCCCAGCCATAAGGAAGTGACATATATTTTTCGAGCACCAAAAGAAAAGAACTGTCAACTGTGAATTCTACATCCAGCGAAAGTACCCTTCAGGAGTAAAATGGTAATAAAGATATTCTCAGATGAAGGAAAACTGAAAAGATTTGTCACCATCAGACTTAACCTTAAAGATTGGCTAGAGGGCTGGTGCTGTGCTGCAAAGTACAGCTTGTATCAGGTTCTATACAACAATCTCATGGAATTTCATATTCCATGGGTGGAGGCTCTGTTTAGATAATTTCAGTACAATAGAGTAAAGTGAAATGATAGAGCCATGTATAGGGTGTTAGGGAGCACAAAAAGTGGGGGCATTAAACCCAAGCATCTCTTCCAGAAGAGATGATGTCCAAGCAAAGCTAGAACCAATTGCAAAAAGCAGCTTGAGGGGCAATCTTGGAGAAAGGAAAGAACTACAAAGTGGGGAGCCAGCAATAAGCGGTATCTCCTGAGCAAAGAACAAAGGCTCTGGTAAAAGCACAGCAAGGCCAGAGCATGGGCTAACACTGGGTGGGGTAGTGCTTAGGGAAGAAAGTTTTACAACAGGTCCTCTGTGAAATAACCAGAGTATGAACAAATCACTTAGTGGAGATGCAAACTGTAAGGGCTGATTGATTTTAATGGGGGGGGGGGTCAGGGAGGAGGACATGCACTTTGTCAAGCTACTGTACCAACTAGCAAAAAAAAAAAAAAGCATCAAAAAGTACCCTTTGGGTACCTTGTGATTTTCTACAATGCGAAAGCTCTTATTTCTTCCTAAAATAGCCCTATGGACCCTCCTTTTTTATTTTTTTAACATTTAAATGACACATTTCAAAACTTAAGAGAAAATAAATTGAATGAGTAGTTTATGGTAAAGTTGTTTTCCATTTAGTGTGACTGAAAGATTTGTATTCCCTTCCCTTTATTTGAAACAAATAAACAAACATTAATGTTGTATAGCAAAACTTTTTACAATTTAGTTACCAAAAAAAGTTTATCTTTTGCACACTAAAATTACAATGCAGCTCATAAAATTATTTTTATGCAGAAACATTTGTTTGCCATCAAAGCAAATACGTATCTGTGATATGTACAATAAAATACAATGAAAACATAATGGTTTATGAAATTGCTGGTATATAATGTGTGGCACTTGAGTAGGTAACAGTGCCCACCAAGTACTTCCAGAATCACAATGCAATAAAATGCCTTCCCAAATAGGCCCATAATTTTGTTGAGGTTATATATGTTTTCTTTGCTATGCTAGAAGCAAGAACGTGTTTCAGTTCTTCTTAAAAAATATTCTCGTCTCGATCCCTTCTCCACTCCTACGACTAAAAATCACAACCCATTTCCTTTCTCTGTCTCTCATCTAACCAGCTGGTTACTGAATTTTTATCACCTCTGTCTTCTGAAACTACTCCTTAATCTCACTCCATTGCCCCATGAATAACCTCATTTCTCATGGCAATAACCATCATATCACAGTAAATTCTTGGCTGACCCTTGGATCTCCAGTTTCATCCCGTCTAGCCATCCTTCACAGAACTGAAAAAATAAGTGGTCTTTCTAAACCATGCATCTCATCACATGTTCCCTCTCTTTAAAAGCCTTTGGTGGTTCACAATTACTTTTAGAATAAAATCCAAACCCCATGTTATGGTCTAAGACAGATGACTCTTGACCATCTACCTAAGGTCTTCTCCTGTTGGGAGTTCCCTCACATCCCACATTCTGCCAAACTGAACTACTTGAAACTTCGCAATTGGCCTCTGCTTCAACACATCACCCTGTCTTTGCACAGACTCAGCTCAATCTTACACACTCCTCATGTTTCCTTCCTTTGTTGTGTACTGATGAATTCTTATTCATTTTTTAAAAAGAATTAGTGCATTAGTTTGCTTGGGATGCCATAACACATACCCCGGCTTAAGCAACAGATATTTGTTGTCTCACAGTTCTGGAGACCAGACATCTGAGATCAAGAGGTCAGCATATTGGTTTCTTTTGAGGGCTATGAAGAAGAATTCTGTTCCATGTCTGTCTTCTAGCTTCTGGTGGTTTGCAGGCAACCTTTGGTGTCCCTTAACTTGTGTAAGCATCAATAGATTTCTACCTTTATCTTTACATGTGGTTCTTCCTGGATGCATGTCTGTGTCCAAATTTCCCTTTGTATAAGGACATCAGTCATGTTGAATTAGGGCCTACCCTCATGACCCAATTTTAACTTGATTATCTCTGCAAAGAGTCTATCTCCAAAGAAGGTCACATTCTAAGATACAAGGGGTTAGGACTTCAACATATGAATTTTGGAAGACACAATTCAGCTCATAACATTCCGTGACAAGGAACCTCTATGACAGCTCCTACAATCCTGGCATATATAGGATCCTCTTTTAGCCTTCTGTAGTTACTGTACCTTTTAAACACTTTTACAATAACACCTAGAACTATGAATCATAATTGTTGGTTTACACATTTTGTGTACTAATATGTACTACTGTATATTATAATTGCTACTTTACTATATTGGGAATTTCTTTTTTTTTTTTAAAGGGACATCTTAATTTTTGATTTTATCCCCAGTACTTATCATAGTGCCTGGGTATATATTAGTTGCTCAGTAAATGTTTATTGGATGTGTAAATGAGTGAATGTGTAAATTGACATGTAATCTACTCAAGTTCAGAAAAAAAATTTAATTTCTGAAACTAAACAGTTTAAAATAAGATTACTGAGTTTAAACTAAAGATGACCTCAAAAGCAAATAAATTACAAAATTCATTATTTCATGAAATAAATGAATTTGATTTTTATATTTTAAATGTGAAACTCATGATTGAGTAAAGTATGAATTTTATTCAATAATACACTTTAGTTGACATCATGTTTTTAAATCATTAATCTTGAGCATCTAGGCAAAAGCTACCTGTTAATGCCAGATATATGTGGTCCTTTATACTTTGCAAGTACTGTCTTCCTACATGCTATCCGATTTGATCCTCAGAACTACTTTATGCCACTGACATTATTATTCCTATTGTAAAAATAAGGAAATTGATATTTTGAGATGTTTTATACTTTTCTGATGATAAGAACTAAAATCCATATCTTCTGATATCTTCCCTGCATTAAAAAAAATATATATATAATTGCAAAAATATATATCCATAATACTTTTTCTACTATTACTTAACTATATGTTTTAATAACTTTTAAAATAAAATTTAAGTTAAACAAAAATGAGTGTGGACAATCTACTATATTTACAAATAGCCTAACATTTCATAAACTGAGGAATGAAAGTTTTACTTTTGTTTTCTCCCTGAAATGTATTTCCTTCATAGAACAATAGCCTTTATATTCATTGAAACATAGACCTAATTGCAGAGCAATCGAGTAAATGATAATGCAAATGATGTTTTCATAAAGGGTAAGTGAAAGTGTGCTCAATAAGAACCTGGTCTAGATCAGAAAGACTGTGGCAGAAATAAGAAATAAACCAGAGACAGTTAGATGAGATTACAATGATTTCACCAAGAATATAATCTACTTGTTTGCTTTTTTTATTTTCCTATGAGCAGAATCTTCCATTACAGGAAGAAAAATAAAAGAGAAATTAAAACTTTGGAACCTCTGTTATCTGTAAACCTTTAAGGTTCTATTTACCTAATTGGATTATAATGAAACATAAACACTGAAAGTCTGATGGTGACATTGAGCAGATAGAGTAATCAGCAGAGCTCCAACTGCTGGGAAAGTCTCCACCAGAAACTTCCCAAGTTCACTGACAAGATGATAATTCTCTCCCTAGGGCAATCAACACTTCTAAATAACAAATCAAGAGAAGATGAATTGTATTTCAAGGTTAACTCAGCACAGTTCTCATTGATTTAAAACAGAGAAACGTGATCCATATTTAGAGCCAAAAGTCTGGGTTTACCTCATTATTTTCAGTGTTCCCTTAATTTTATTTGCATTTAAGCACTTCTTTAAATCACATACCAATATAGCCATAAATTTCTTCCACTTTTTCCATGATGCTCAGTGCAGTGGCACGCACAAAGGGAAGTGTTGGATGAGTAGATGATGACTGGATATCTGTTTAGGATTTTTGTATTTGACTCTTTCATGGGCATAATAAAATGATCATTGTTTCCAACACACTTTGAAATAATTTATCCCTTTTAAACTTTATAACAATAAGAAGAAATATATACTATAAAATGAACCTTTAAAAAGCCATACTGATGTCTGGCTCTTGGTCATTTAGAAAACAAAGGGCAGTCACTATCAAGGCGCGAAGGGTCTGCCCCTTAGCATTGCCTGAGAGGACTATGAGGTGTATAGTGCAGACAGAAGAGCTTGGCTGCCCATCTAGAATCTATGTCATTAGGAGAGGAGGGCTGGAGAAAAATGCCATAGTCCACTTCTTTCCACTCCAGCTACTACAACTGCCAGCCAAATCACTGTTACCTGTTATCTGAAATTCTGTATTAGCAGCCTAACTAGTCTCCCTTCATTCGCTGAGCCCTTCACTAACCCCAACGTATTTTCTACAATGCTTCTAAGAGTTATATTTTAAAATCGCACATATGATTCTGTCACTCCCCTGTATTTGGAGGTAAAGGGTTTTCACTGCTCTTAGAATAAAGATCACAGCCCTTGACTTGCAACGCCCTGTGTGTTTAACCCCACCCACTTCTTATCCATCAACAGGCCCCCTCTCCTCCAAGCTCTCCACACTCAGCCGTAATGAATTTCGTCCCATTTCCTGACCCTGCTCATCTGTCTTCTGCCTCCTGTGTTCTCCAACATCCTGCTGTCTGCTTGGGCCCCATAGTTGTGTTGTGCCAGCTGGCTAGGATTCACCCTCCAAGTCTTGGCTCAATGTCACTTCCTCCTGAAGTCTTTCCTGTCTTTCCAGTCTGGATTAGGTCTTCCAGATTAGTCAGAGGTGTCCTTCTTGGAAACACCCAGCACATTCATAATTGTTTGTGTAACTTTTTAAATCTCTTTTCCCCAGCCACACCCTTTTCATAGTTCATCAACAAATCTCTAGTACCAATCAGATGCATGGCACTGAGTAGATGATCAATAAACATTTGTTGAATTAAATAAAATTCCTTTTACTGTAAGTTTTAGCTCTACTGAACTATTTTTGATAATTTTTCTCTTTTGCCTCAGACATTTGCACATTCTGTGCCCTTTTCCTGCTGGCCTTTTCAACCTCCTCTGCCCATGCTCATTCACTCACTTGGGACTCCAGTAGGACCCAGTGGAATATCACTTTTTAATATGGCTATTCCTGAAACTTATTTTTCAGAAAAAATCCCCAGAAACATTACTATATTTTGAAAGTTTTAACAGCATGTCAAATTGTTAATAACACTTATATATGATTGTAATAAGTAATAATGGTGAATATTACCTGAAATGAAAATATGTGGGATTCATTAAATTTAATATTTTTCAATAAAAGTACTTTTTGAAATTAGTTTGACATGCTGTACTTTCACACAGTAGATGGACAACATTCAGAAAAGAGTAATAGTGTAATTTATAAAATCTGAGTCAAGCCTCACCAAATAAATAATAAATTGCTCTTGATAAGACACAATTATAGACAAAGGCATTACAAAATCCCTGTGAATCTTTCCAGCAGACAGCTAATAGGCCAACAGTACAAATAGGCCAACAGTAAGATCTCACTAATTTTTAGAGACTCTTTGAAAACTAGTATTGTTAACATCTTATTTAGTAAGGTTCACATGCATTTAAGATTCTCAATTTCTTGGAATTACATCTCTATTAACTGTCTACTCTTCCTGGCAATACAAATGAGGTCATTTTTTTCACTGAATCAATCTATGTAAATATTTTACAGTTTGCAGCAGTTTGACTTTATTAGTCAAAGATAATCTAAAACATTTAAAGGAAATGTTTGGAAAGCTTAAACATGTGTAGAGAAGTTATATTTGGGAGATAATAACAAAATTAATAGCAATAAGAATTAGTGTATTGTGAACAGTGGAACAGATGGAAAATGATTTGATATTTTACAAATGAACATTTTTTTCATTTTGAAGCAATTACACATGCTCATTGTATACAACATAAAAAAGTCTAATGAGAAATTAAAACCTCTAATACTATCACTATATAGAGGTAATTGAATAGAACGTCAAAATTTTGCTGTATTCTATTTTTTCCAGAGTTATAATCATACATGATTCACCCTTTTAAAACCTTCTTTTTTCATTTAGTATTATTTCTTAGGCATATCTTAAAAATATTTTTGGAAGGCACACACAAGGCATACTTTTCCTTTGAAAACAAGCATGATTTTAATGCTACCATGCTATTCTTATTATGATTACTTTTTTGATTAAATCTCTAATTATTGGAAATTGCTCATATTCTAACATTATAAATAGCAAGCCCGAAAACATTACTCAAAAATATTTGTGTACATGCTTATTTTGTTTGCGTGTATTCCTAGAAATGTAGTTACTGGATCACAATCTTTCTATATTACTAATGCTTTTGAGATCATAGCCAAATTGCTTTTCCTAATGGTATACAGTACACAGTTTAATGATTTGTTTATCAGAGTGCCATTTTTTCAACTTACACTGAAACATTATGCCATTCATAGTTTGAAATGGGAAATCAAGGGATAAAGTCTTTATTAGTGGCAAATCCTCCACTGAATGTACTTAGATGTGTCAGTAAAACAATCTTAAAGAGAAACAAAAAGCTGCATGGAATTATATATGAGTCTATGGTAACTTGTCTGGGGACTGACTAGGGCTTTTTAACTTGACCTGGAGATCATGTAGATCGCAATAAAATATACCTTTAAAATTCCAAAAGGAAAATAAAAGATGGAGGAAATATGAAAAGTTGATATAAGTGGAGCCATTTTAAACTAGAGCCAGGGAAGCCATTCTAGAGGAACTGCCTCGCATGTCTTGCTCCTCAAACCTTTGGAATGTTTGATTTGGGCAAAATAACCTTTGGACTGTGCCAAACACCAACGTATGAACAACTGTAAAGCCCACAGACATCTTGACTATGAGAACTGATAATTATGGACATTCTTTAGAAACAGTAACCAGCCATGTATAGCTAAAGAGTAACTTAGCTTGTTAACACCAATTGAAATTATTTTTTCTATTCCTGTAATTATTTCCCACCCCCTTCTAATAAAAACCTCTTGCCTTCACTCTATAATTGGGACATAATTTTGTTTTCTGCCTGAATCTGTGCCCCAGATTGTAATTCTTTGTGATCTCAAATAAACAATTGATACCTCTGACTTTGGCTTTTTATTTTTAGGTTAAGAGAAGGAAGAAAAGAAGGGAGGGAGGGTGGGAGGAAAGGAAAAAGAGGGAAGGAAGGAGGAAAGAAAAGAATTTCCCAAGTATTCTATCTAATTGGGTTTATTTGTCTGACCTCAAATTTCAATCTTGGATCATGTAAGAGATTTGAGGGGTAGGGAGAGATGCTGTCAGCAGGAAATGCTCTCAGAAATCTTGGACTGAAAATGAACAACAAAACAAGGTTAACTGAGGATAATAACTACACCATTTCTTCACATATACAATTTCCTTTGAAAAATATTCTCCAGGACAAAACTGTGCTGAACTAAATAAGAGCTACTCTTATTTACAGATATATAGTCACACACACACACACACACACACACACACACACACACACACACACACACTCTCTGTTCCTGGTGCAATTGTGTGAATTCAAATATATCAAGGATGTCAGCTGTCAAAAAATCAAAATAATAATTTTGCATTCCATCTTTCCCATTCTAAAGACTCGCTATTTATTTTGAGTATGACAGTCTTGTCAGTGGAATAAAGCCAAAAATATGGAATTCTGAGTTTGTATATGCTCACAAAGGGTAAAAACAAGAAAATACATTCATAAGCACTCCATTTACTCCTTTGCCTGTTTGATAACAGAATCAATGGCAGAGGGAACAGAATATGCCACCCTAAGATGTGGATTGTTTTGAGCTGAAGATAGTTAAAACCCAGTAGACTCAGGAAAAGATTTCTACCTTTCCCTTAACCACCTAAAAGAATTTAGATAGAGGGCCTATACCAGGAAGAGAGCTATTACTAGAGGTATGAGGTGTGATCAAACAACATGGTGAATGTTTAAATTAAAAAAAAATTATTACACTAAAAGACACACTGCCATTAATCCTCCTTAAAATATTCTCCCTTGCTTCAAAAACACTTATCCCAGTCATTCTTGCCACTTTTTGAAGCAGTTCTGGAAGTCCTCTTTTTTGAGTGTCTTTAGTTGTGCTGTCGTGGCTACCTTGATGTCCTGAATCGATTCAAAACATTTACCTTTCATGGTCATTTTGACTTTGGGGAAGTTGCACTGTGCCAGATCTGGTGAATAAGGTGGATGAGGACACACTGTAATGTTTTTGACAGAAACTGCCATACTAGAAGTGATGTGTGACATGGAGCCTTTTCATTGTGATCAAACAGTAAGGTGAATGCTGCTGCCAAGTGCCATCCAACGGAAAGGCAGGGATCTTCAGTACCGGGATCGGAGCAGTGAACCTTAGTAACAGTGTGTGACAAGTTTCAACTTGTTCAGCGTAGTCAGTAGGGTGTGAGCTACAGTTGAGAGGAGGTGTGTTTTAAAATGGGCCATACATCATGGATCACGAACAATGCATTAATATGAAATGGGCATACGGTTTCATCCTCCATCATGACAATGCCCCATATCACACATTGTTTCTGGTACAGAAACTTCTATCAAATAAAAACCCTGCAGTGTGTCCTCATCCACCTTATTCACTGAATCTGGCACCGTATGACTTCTGGCTCTTCCCCAAGGTCAAAAGGATTCAGGACATCGAGGCAGCCAAGACAGCACAACTAAAGATACTCACGAAAGAGGACTTCTAGAACTGCTTCAGAAAGTGGCAAGGATGATGGGATAAATGTGTTCAAAGCCAGGGGGAGTATTTTGAGGAGGATTATGTCAATATGTCTTTTATTGTAATACATTTAAAAAAAATTTAAACATTCACTGTATTTCTTTTATCACACCTCTAACTTTTTAAATAAAAAAGACTTATCTGTATGGTGTGACAAACATTTGTTTTTCTCACCTTCCTGTGAATTGTCTTCTTTCTCTTTGAAGTCCAGACCCCTACCTACTTCTCCTTATCTCAGGATGGTACATAAGCCTCAATTGCCTGACTGCCTTTGAGTTTCATGTCTTGGTGGGGCTCTCCTCTGTAAGTTTGTTTTTTCTGTTAACCTACCTTATGTCAATTTAATTATTAAGCAGCTAAAGAACCTGGAAGGGGAGAAGGAAAAACAGAAATTCTTCCCCTACAAATGCTTTTCCTCTCCAAATTAATTACTAAGAATAAAAATGAAAACATTGCAATCTGTATTCTGGTCATTCTGATGATGAAAATGATAAAGCATTATCACTAGCAAGTATTTTTACATAAATAGAAGGTGACTAAATATATCCCTTCCTTTAGAGATTTTGGTAGGAAATAGAAAAATTAATGTCTCAATATACATGTGGCCAAACAGTGAGAAAGAATCAAATATTTCCATGCTGGAAAAGCCAAAGTAAGTGCCTGCATAGACCCTGGCTATTGTTTCTACCTAGCTGTACTGGGGAAAATCAGTTTGCTTCTGATTGGTCAAGGCGGCCCTCAGATCATCCAGGAAGTGTGAGGAGCTGTTTTGGTGAGCTCAGATGAGGAGAGTGGCACTTGGAGTTGCCTCAAGGAGTAGAAACAACTTTAATGTCAGTCCTATAACCTATATTTCCCATGCACCCAAATGTGTGCCTTTGAAAAGCATGATCTAATATCTACCATAAACACTTAAGGTTTGCCTCTAGTTCCCCAAAGAATATTTGAAAGGTCTTATAATATGTAATAAAATGATAAGATCATAAAGGAAGAAATGCAGGGATGGGAGACATATAAGAAGCTCTGCATAATAAAACTCAGAAACAGTGTCAAGCGTCTTCTCTGAATGTGATTTGTATTTGTATTGAGTCAGAGACATTATTCCCATAAGGGGAATGGTTTAATGATTCATCAGTTTTTTTTTTCTGTAATTGAAGTCCAATAAGTACAGAATCTAAGAAAATGAGTGCTGAATATGCAACCTCAGATCAGTATGTATTAAAGAAATGAGCTACATCTTCAAATCTATGGTAACAGGCACAATTATAATTGTGATGTTTAAAGGATCTCTGTGGTCTTTTGCTTATATTTTGAAAAATGCCTTAATTATATGGCTTTTGTACTTAAAACTGAAAGATAACAGACATCTTATGAGATTTAAATATCCATGAAATCATCATGATCCTTAATACTATATAATATAATATTGTATTCATATTAAAGAAAATAAAATTGAGAAATAATGAATTAAATGATTTTACTTAGAGTAAAATAATGACTAATATTTCTGGGGCATTTATTATGTGCCATGCACAGTGATAAATATTTTAGGCACATTACCTCTTAATACCCTGAACAACCAAGTGAAATCAGTATCATTTTCATTCATATTATAAATGAAGTGGTGCTCAGTTCAGTAACTAAGTTACGATAGTTCATAACTAGTAAATAGCCAACTCTCTTTTTTGAATTAAGGTATTTTCATGAAACTTTTCTATGGCTATGGTTGTTTAATTTTAATTATACAAAATTTAGTTCAGGGATTGTGAAAGTTAGAGATAATATCTATTTATCTTTGGAGCTATTTTCTTGTATTTTTGTTTTAGTGTTCTAAAATATACTTTTATTTTGGGGCTATCACAAGAATTTTTAACAGCTTTCATACTGAGCCTTTGGATAATTTCAATAATTAAAGATCGAGGAAGCTCCAGCGTTTTTCCTTTTCAGAAAAAAATTTTTTTGAAACCTTTGTTCGTCATCCATGTTAAAACACCTTCCACATGTCTTTTCACTTGATTCAACTGTATTTTATGAGGATTCAGCTAGAAAAAATGGAACTTTGAAAAAAGGCTCTGAGTTATGGCATGTTTATTTCTATTCAATATCAGCACATCTATTTGATCAATTTACAACTCTCAGTAAGTTGTATTTTAAATGTCAATATTGAGGTTTGAAATTAGAGCCCTATTATCATCTACCGCATTCATCATCATCACCAGCATCTTGTATAATATGTCCCATTTCAGAGAAGGCAAATAAATAGTTGTGGGACTAATTCATAAAAATGAATAAATTTATACTAAACAGCTTGATATGTACATCACTTAACATATAACTGTTGGCTATTGTTATAATTATTAGCCAATATAAAAACTTATATCTTGGAATGTTTTACAATCTAATGGGGAAGATGGGTTAAGTCCCAGAAACAACTATAGATAGTCACACACATTCTAAATAGCCAGGGAAATAAAATGCAATGTGCATGACCATATGTTTTGTGCACTTCATCTATTTTTCCATTAAATTGTAAGAGATTCCAAGGTGTTTCCTTATGATTGATGGATAAAAAAAAATAATAATAACAATAGTGCCATTTGTGACAACATGCATAAATCTTGAGATTATCATGCTAAGTGAAATAAGTTAGATAGAAAAAGTTGAGAACTATATGATTTCACTGATATGTGGGATATAAAACTGAAAGCAACAAAGGAACAAGGCAAAAAAACAAAAATTCACAGACATAGACAATAGTTTAGTGGTTACCAGAGGGTAAGGGGGGAAGAGGGTTGTAGATGAGGGTAAATAAGATCAAATATATGGTGATGGAAGGAGAACTGACGCTGGTTGGTGAACACACAATGTGATATATAGATGATATATTACAGAATTGTACACTTGAAATGTATGTAACTTTACTAACAATTGTCACCCCAATAAACTTTAAAAAAAGTTATAATACCCTAAATGTGTAGGATCCATTTTATAAATTTACAAAATCGTTGTCATGAAATCTAAATCCTTTTGGTCAACCAAGTTGGTCTTCAGCTTTTAATAACAGAGTTTCTGTGTGTGTAAGCACCCTTGGCCATTTGCTTCAGAATAACCTGAGGTATTTTAAGAAGTGTAATTTTGGGGGAAAGGCTTATTAAATCAAGCTTCCAGTTTTACATGATTTAACATTTTAAAATTTTTGTTCAAAAGAAAAGTAGGTTCTCCTACTTTCCCTTATTTTATAGGAAATGTTAGATTTGATTAGCCTCTCATGTTGCAATCATCCTCGTGCAAACTGCTTTTATGTAAATACATGTAAAACCATATGTATGGATTATGCATCGCTATGGCCCAAACTTGGATGTGTGAAATTTAGAAACAATTTTCTTAGAAAAGCGATCCATGGCCACTTGCCTCAGGATAACCTGGCATGTTGGAGCAACGCAGATCTTAGGTCCCTTGTCAAGCATTGGGATCTCTGAGAGTGGGGCCTAGAAATCTCTATGTTAGATATACAAATTATGATTTTTTTACCCACGCTAAAAATCAGAATAAAGGGATTAATTTTTTTGTTCTTGCACTCAGAGGTGTGATTGGCTAGAGCAGCGGTTCTCAACCTTTCACAGGGGTTGCCTAAGACCATCGGAAAACACGTATTTTCGATGGTCTTAGGAACCGAGACACTGCTCCTCTATCAGTCTCCAGGCCCACATGCAGATACACCCACATACGAGTACCCGGCGACCTCTGTGAAAGGGTCGTTCACCCCCAAAGGGGTCGTGACCCACAGGTTGAGAACCACTGGGCTAGAGCCATAGCGTCCGGGTTGGGAGCCATTACTTGCTACCATGAATCCTTCTACGGTGAGCGAGTCTTTGCTAACATAATGCGGCCTAGACAAGGTAAAAAAGCTCTGAGTCTCTGCTAGGTGCCCTAACAGCCTAAACTCCACACGTCCCTGGAGGGCAGGATTCTTCAGTGTGCATGCATAAGATGGGGCTACTAAAAAACAGAATGTATAACACTGATACTCTGAAAACAGACAATTGCTTTATTTAATTTCTGCCCTGTTGCCTCCCTGGATTATGAGTATTAATGTTTCTTGAATGATTAATAAACAGAAATTTCTAATTAAATTAATTAACACAAAGCTAAACAACAAAATATCTTTTTGTGTTTCTAGCTTTGTCAATAATAGAGAAGCTGAAAATCTTGCCTGAACCAATCGGTATCATCAAACTGAGTGCCAATGTTTATCATTCAGTAGATGTATGGACAGGATGACCATATATCCCATTAGTCTGGGATGGTTCTGATATAAGCTTGATCTTTTGGTAAAATCACTAATAATACCTCCTTTCACTCTCAAATGTGTCCTGGTTTGGATGATAAATTATATAGTGATCTAGTTTATAGATATATCTCTAATGAAGATGGAGTGGAGTGTGACATCCTTGAAGTTGTGTGTATATTTTTTTAAATCAAATGTATAATTTCCCTGTTTCACAAAGGCAGAATTTTAGATGCTTTCCAGTTAACTGAGGTGTCTGGTAATTTGAATTCTGATCTCTTGAAATTGCTTTATGCTATATTGGGCCATTTGCTTTGGACATTTTAAACATTCCAGTGACTATGAACCATAAGTACCTATGACTCATGTCCCCCCAGGCACTGAGCTAGAAAAGCAGGATGCCTTATCCATAATTGGGAATTAAAGTAGTTTTGGTTGTATTTAAAAGCCTTTTGGAAGGAACTGAATAACTGAAAAGTAAATAGGCTTAAACACTCTGAAAGTAGACACAGAAGATAATCTGACAACACAGAGCAGATAAAAAGACAAGCAAAATGGTGATCAGGGAAGATATTTGGCACTTTCTGTTTAAAAGCCTCTTTGTGACTATTAATTTGTTGGCCCTAACAACCCCCTGGTAGAATATATCAGCATTATTATCCCTTGCTGCAGATGTGAAACTTGAAATACTATAAGATTTAGGGGCTTGAGCAATAATTGAAATCTACTGAATGGCACAGTAAGGATTACTATGGAGTCTCTGTTTGGCAATTGTATTTGGAATCTCTGTAGTGCAGGCAACATACTGCTCTATGATTACAGAGGAGCAGCACCCTGAGGAATGACTGAGTCTGATACGAGAAGACCAGCTTAAAGCTACTTTGAAAGCTAGCTGGAATGTGTGAGTCCATGAGGCACTGCGATGCTATCTTTGCCTCAGACCTCCATGGAGTGAAAGACATGGTTCAATTTCCTCTGGAAGGAGACACATGCTAAAGAAAACCAGTAACTGGCCTTTAAGGGACTTAACGTTGTCATCTTGCAGCAAAGAGTAATAAAGTGGGACCAAAGGAACAAAGCTCTTGTGTTTTGAGTTGAAACTTTCCAGAATATGTTTTGAAACAAATAGCTTACTGGGGTGATCACCAGGGGGAAAAAAAAAAATCACTGTAATTTTCTTAAATGCAGATAAAAATTTGAGAAGGAACTGGTGAACTTGAAGGAAGGTCAGAATTATTGAACCAGTTACTCTTTTACCTCACACTGACCTGCCAATTTCCAGTCAGTTTACTGAAGAAACGATGATAAAATAATATTAAATGGTTTGTAGGGAAATAATAGATTAGATGACAGACTTCTAAAATTTTCAAATATTCTTTAGTATTGAAAAGTTGTCAGACAGTCGAAAAGTTTTCCTACCTTATATTGAGATAGGGCAGTGGGGAACAGGGGTCGGGGGGAGAGGGGGGTGATTCCAAAAAGAATCATTAACCACCAGTCAAAGACAAAGGACCAGTAAATTAAGATTAAACAAGGGGGGCTGGCCAAGTGGTGCATTGGTTAAAAGCTGGCTTGGGATGCCAGCTCTGAGCAGCAGGGCCCTGGTTCAGATCCCACATGAGGGCCAGTGATGCTGCGCCCTGTACAGCTAAGATGGTGAACAACAGCTAGACCTGGTGCTGGGCTGCTGTGAGTCACCAGAAACGGCGTAGGCTGCAGTGGGGCTGGCCGGCAGTTGGTTTGAGCTTTTGTGAGCTGCTGTGAGCTGCTGTGAGCAGCCATCCAATGGCCGGTGAGTGACTGCCTCATCCGGGAAGAGCACAATGATAATAACCAACATGGGCCAGTGAAGCAACATCCTCCACAACTAGACTGAAGAACAAAATGACAGCAACTTGTCTGTTCCCCTTCCCTGATTCCCCAGAGCTGTTTCCATCCCCAAATTCCCCAATTAAAAAAAAAAAAAAAAAAAAAAAAAAAAAAAAAGATGAGACACGGGAACCAGCCAGAACCAAGACCAAGATGGTGAGGAGATTCACCTCCAAGTAACTTACAGCCACATTACATGGCCATTGTAATACATTCCCATGGTAAATGACACACCCACCAGCACCATGACACCTCCAGAGAGGACCCCATAAGGACAAAAAAGGGGCATATCCTTGATTCTCATTTCCTGGAATTAATAGAATATTTCTCCCCTTCATTTTCATGTAAAATACTTACCAAATAAAAAGTACTGCCACACCTCAAGTCGAGGTTCTCTCTCACTCAGAGGCAACCTCTGCTCTGTCTATGGAGTAGATCTTTATTCAATAACTACTTTTGCTTTATTTCCTGGCTTACACTCGAATACTTTCCTGTGTGAAGCCAAGGACTCTTTCCTACAACAATATTATCTCGGGATAGGAAGTTTCTCAGAAGAAAAGATCGACTCCTAACATATATGAAAACAAATTCCAGATGTATTATAAATTTAAATGAAAAAGACAAATACCAGAAGAAAATACATATTACTCTTTAAATAATTTTGGAATGGAAAACATTTGTTTAAGGTAGTCACATAGGTAGAAACAAATAGAAAACAAGAGTGATATATTTTCTATGTAAACATGAAAAAACACTGCAAATAAAGTCAAGAGAAAGGATAACTTAGATATGTGATGGCATGGAGGTGTTAGCTAATGCTATGGTGGCAGCCATTTTGGCAGTATATAAATGTATCAAATGAGCATGTTGTACACCTTAGACTTACACAATATTAAATGTCAATTATATCTCAAGTAAGCTGGGGAAATTAATAAAAAAGAAAAAGAATAACTGGGAGAAGTATTTGCAATGTACCATTAATATCACTAATAAATTAACATCATTAATACACAAAAGTTCTTCAAATCAGTAAGATAGATAAATATCTAACAGAAATATTGTCAAATAAAATAGATAACAAAAGAAGAAATGCTGTTGACTAGTAGAATTTTTAAATGCCTAACCTCGCTAGTAATCAAAGAAAATTTTGTTTAAAAATACATATGTATATTTAATGCAACAATCAGATTGACAAAGAAACTAGTATTACTATCCACTTGTTAGCAAGCTTGTAAATAAAAGGCACACCCTAAAAATTAAATCATTTAATTAGTAACAGGTGTCTAGGGGTCAGTTTAACAACATGTATCAAAAGTTTTAAAAATATACATGACTTCTGATACAGAGACACACTTGAAAGAAATATTACCTTGAGGGGAAAATGATCAAATAAAATTCTAAGTATAAAGGTGTTTAACAAAGCAATGTCATAATAGCCCAGATAATGGGAACTATCTAGAACTGACTGACTGAAGTATTATACATCATATAAGGAAGTTACTACATAGCTATTAAGAAAAAGAGAAAAAGGAGGGGGAGAAGGAGGGAAGGGGGCAAAGACAATCCTACAAACACCATTAGATTAATTCTACAAAGTGCGCTGAGTCAATTCCCAGGAAGCTATATAAATTGGCAGAATTTTTGTAGACCTGACAACATAGGCGGTGCGTTTGTTTTGTTTTGTTTTTTGTCTACACCAAGAGTGTGTTTTTGGCAACCCACTTTAGGCAGAACTTAAAGCAGCTCTTTTTGTAACAGCCCATCTTAGTTTCTGTGGCAGCCCTAAGGGCCCAAGGCAAAAATAATCCTGAAAATATTCATCTAAAAGATACTGGCGAGCTAATTTACCTTCGGGAAATGAGAATCATCTGTACTGAAAGAACAATAAGTAAAAATTATATTCAGTAGTTCCAACAGATATGACTAGGCCTTTTAGCCTTGCTCTAAAGTAATAAATTGTATAGGCATCCTTTCATTCTGAATTATAGATACACTTGAATCCTAAATCTATCTTCTCCAGATCAAGAAAAGGTCAAGATTCACATCAAAACATTTACTTGCCTTAAAAAGACGTTCAGTGTGATACCATAATTTACTACTACCATGTCATTACAGCTCTCTGGGATGCATTATCTGGGTTTTTGTGATTCAATTTTAGCTTCTCTGCTGAGGGAGAGGATTCTGGAAAAGGCAGCATGGATTCTGTACCTGTGGTTCTCAAACTTGAGCATGAATCAGAACCACCTGAGGAAATCATTATAACACAGATTTCTGGGTCCCAACCCCCCAGAGTTTCTGACTCAGTAGATATGGGATGGGGCCTGATTTTGCACTTTCAAGTTTTCAGGTGTTGCTGGTCTTGGCACCGCCTTTTGAGAACTGCTAACTCCAAGAAATGAGCAATAAACTCACATACTCCATCTAATATTTCTAACACCATGCATACAGGCGTCTTTAAGACAAACATTCAGAAAGTGTATTTTCCTCACAATTTATATAAGTACAAATCTATTGACTCAGGATGTGATAATGATTTGTAATATGGTGATATTGCTGCAAATTAAGTTCCTTGTATTTTTAGATTTTATATGTTAAAATAATAAAGGCAATCATTTCAAAGCTTAGAATAGATTGTCATTTATTTAATCTAAAAATGTAATTAAGCCAAATGATTCTTCAGTTCAGCATCATTCAATCTTATTTTAATAAAATTAGCTGGTGGGTGGTACAAATGAGAATAATGAAACCAGGTATCACTTGTTACTTATGCCATTATTTTCAAATTCTTAAGATTAAAAATGCTTCTATTATTAAACTGCAAGTTCTGATGAAGAGGTGGGCATAAGGTGGGTCCAACCAGTGATGGGCTGTGTGTTTTAATATTTACATACATTTTAAAACTGTGTAAATAGAGGCTCAAGGAAGTCACAGACTTTGCATAGGCAACACAGCTAGAAAGGCAAAAAATGGTATTTATTTCTAGAGACCACTGTATGCATTTCCAGTTCCAGGATTCTGTCGCTATGTGGTTGCCATAGTTTTCTTTTCATTTAACTTTTGGAATCAACCATTCAAATACTATAGCAAGCAGTCAATTATGTATTTGAAGCTTAGTAAGCTTCCAGAATTTTGTCAGTGTTAAGAATAACGGTGATTTCCTTGTGCAGTACAGATTAAAATCACAGTGTATGAGAGCGTGTGCGCACGCATGTGTGTGTGTGTGTGTGTGTGTGTGTGTCTAGGTGAGAAGTGTCCATATTCAGGCCACAATGTTAATCTCTAAAGCTGTATTATTAACATAATAATAGATTTCTTTTTGGCTACAACAGTATATATAACAAAAGCATTTATCATGATTTTCTTTTTTGTCGTCATTGACATTAAACTTTGTGTTTTTGCTTATTTATTCCCCAAGATTCTTAGTAACTCCTTTTCCATTTCCATAACACCCAAAACTTGGCTTATTATACAGTTCCTAATGGCATCCACTTCCCTCATTCCTTTACCCAGGCGATCAGGCATTTAATTTTTTAGAATGCTGTAACCGATGCCTTCTTGTTCTATTTCAGGGATCATTTCTTTCATCATTCATTAGAAGTTTAATGTTAGAAGAAACACCTTTTCCTCCTCCTGGTTTCCTACAAGAGGGATTTAGATGCCCTTTTTCTTCCCCTTTACTCACTGTGCTTCTGCTTGAGTTCACTGGAGCAGCGTTTCTGTTTGGAAATATCTAGACAAGCTCTGTTGCATCCTTATTCCTCTAGGGAAAATGATGCCTGCAGTGAGTGTTAGCTTTGCTGCTACTCCAGGGAGAAGGAAAAATATTCCAGGTATATTTTGGAGTCTTGTGCTGCTTTGACTAAGTGGTTAAATCTAAAGAATTCTGGAGCTCAGGATTAGCAAACCCTCTTTCTTAACAACCTTAAAACTGTATCTTCTAATCTCAAATCTATTAGCAACAGAAAAGAAATTCTGCTTCCTTACCTGAAGAGGGAAGGGAGATGCTATTGATTGTAGCCACCTTGGATGCCAATACTATGCATACATCTCATCCTAATTTCTATCCCTAATGACTTTTATAGATTTTTATTATTCATAAGTTCTTCTCTATATTTCCCTTCCTACAAGGGTCATGGTTTATCTAATTTCCTGTCCATTATATGTATATGCCTATGTAGGTATCTATATGATATCATGTAGACATATACATATAATCGTTACTGCTTTGTTATTTCTCTGGGTTCTTCTCTCTTTTTCTTTCAGTGGTAACTCCATGCTTAGACCATTTTTGATCAAGCTTGCCAAGCTAGGACCCCTGCTTCCTCTACTTAGCTATGGATTCCTGTGTAAAACCAGCGTTTGATATATAATAGAAACAGAAGAAGCATTAGTAAATAGAAGAGGAAACCAAAAATTAATAAGGATGATAAAAATACTATTTTAAATCACTAATAAAAATATATATTACTCAACAACTAGATTGAGCCACCTGAGTAGATACCTGAATAAAAAAATAAACTGGATTCTTACATTACATGTTATAAAAAATTAAATGCTAGGTAGCTTAAGCAATTAAAATAATAATTTAACAAAACAAACAAATGAATAAATAAAACCTCAAAATTCTAGAAAGAAGTGAGAGATTTACAATTTTGAATTGGAAAAAAAATCCTTGTTATGACACAAAGCTCAGAAGTCATCAAGGAAAAGACATTGTAAATTTAATTATAACAAAATAATTTTTAAATTATACATAGCAAAAGGTCTTGACTGATAGCAATTTGTCAAAATGACAAATGCATACACTTCTTTTTACACCAGCATTTCTAGTCCTAGGTTTCTTTCCCCAGATATACTGGTGTGTATAAGATATGACTTATTTGTGTCATTCACTTAAGTGTGTCATTAAATGTGAACATTCATTTTAGCATGGCTTATAAACACAAAATATTGGCAGTATAACTGTCCTTCAATAAAGGACTGATTCAATTTTGGTATATAATTTACGATTATATACCAGTTGAAAAAGTGAGGCCACATGGTGTTTACTAACAGACTGATTCACATAGACTGATTTACAAAACAACTTGTGAATAACTTATTAACAAGGGAAAAGTAAGGTGCAGAACAGGAGAGGTAGCAGACTTGCCCTTAAATTAAAAAGGAAGACGAAGATGGAAATAAAGGAAAGCACATATATAGTTCTGTACAAATAAATAAGAAGTCAGTAACTGTGTTTCACCCAATGAGGAGAATTAGTGAACCAGCGAACTGGGATGAAAGCGATACATTCCATTATACACCATAATTTTTGGAACTTCTAATTTTATAGGTTATATATGTATTACCTGCTAAAAGAAATATTTTAAAAGGACAAACATGTTATCTATAAATTCCCTCTGAAAATTATGTAAGATTTTAAGCTTACTTATTATACTCATCATCTCTCTTTTCCTCCACTTCCCAGGATTCGTTGTAAGTACCTGGAATGTTAGCTTTAGAATATTATTAACTTTAAATTTAAACACTTAGAACATATTTCAATTTTGCAAAATACCAGGTCTATAGCTCAGAAGTGTGTGTCTACGGAACATATTAATGCAGGTTTTACCCCTGGCTACAATTGCCACTATGGAGTGCAAGAACAGCCCTGTTTGAACAACAGTGCATGGGGAGCATATGATCTAGAATCAATCTAGAGGTAGGTTTAGGGAGATAAAGTTTTAGGAGATACAGCTTAAAGAAAGCCTTGGCAAACTTGCCAGAGTATTAATCATTACTTCTCAATCCACAAAGGCTGGATTTGAGGAAAAGATACGGGGTAATTATACCAAATCCTGCCAGTCTATACTCGTATATATGACCTCATGTTACTTACTCCCCTTTCTGCCTGTGCCCCTTCCAGAATACTCTTGGCTTCCTTTTTGGTTTTCTCCCCATTTCACGAGGTATTGCCACAATGCAGTCTGTATCACCTGTCATGGGAGATTACAAAAGGAACACAAAAATGTTTAGCTCTCCCCATCAAGATTTGGCATCTATGTCCTCATCCCTTATATCAGGCTGCCTTGTGCTTTTATTGACTGATAGCATTGGGTGGCAATGATGTCGTGTGACTTTCCTCTCCTGCTGCTAATGATACCCTGTGAACCACATGACCAAGTTCAGGCTAGCCTTCTGGGAAATGAAAAAAATGTGGCTTATGAGCCTTTGTTGCTCCAGCAATAGTTGCTAAAAACTCAGAAGGAAAGCCATCTGGTTGACCTGCAGCTAACTGCAGATGCATGATGAATCTGGCCAAACCTGTAGAACCACTCAGCTGCACCTGCCCCAAATTTCTGAACCACAGAATCATGATCTAATTAAATAACTATTCTTCTAAACCATTGTTTTCAGGTGGTTCTTATACAGTAAGAGCTGCATTCCCTGAAATAGACTCCTCACTAGTTTCTCACCATATCACCAAGGTTGGTCACTAATATCACCGCGCTGAAATAATCTTTCTCAATACTTTTCAGAGATACATATATTGAGTTGTCGGAAAAGTCATGACGCATTTTTGCAATAAAAAACATAGAAAAAATATGTCATGACTTTTCCAACAATCCAATATCTTAGTTTGTAAACTAGTGTTTTCACACCATACATAATTTCTTTTGTTTAAAAAAGATTCTTTCTTTCACTGTAATTCCCAGACTCTAGACACAAGTTTGTCTCTCCTAATTCTACCCTCCCTTCTGCCCTATCATTTCCTTTCTACCAGTGCGACCTTCCTTATTGCCAAGATTCACCTGCCAGAGAGTCTCTTTACACTAATCATCTCGCTCGTCATCACTTTTCTCTGATTAGTTACCCATGTGCAGATGACTAAACTACCTTGGTCATATTGCAATGGTTTTCTAGACCAGTTTTTATAACATGTAAGACTAGGGTATGAGAAACAGTAACTGACCTTTGAGACATTAATAATTCTTCAGAAAAAAAATAGTTGTTTTGATCAAATACATCTGGTGTATCCTGAGGTAAGCAATTATATACTGTTTAGGTTTTTTGTTTGTTTTTAACAGCTTAAATCCTTTTCTTCATAACATTATATGACTTGTTAACAACCAAGGAGATATAACTAGCCCCAAATTAACCGTGAAACCATTATAATTTTACTGGACAGATTTTAGGAACTGTTACTTTAATATTACCTTAAGTTTAAATATATTTAAAAACAGCTGTCAAATGAAACCTTTAGTCCTTAAATGCCCATGTGAGTAAAACAAAAAAGAACTAATTAGTGATATGGAAATCAAAGAAGCTTTTTTCTTTTCTTAAAATTCAGTACCATGAATTTCTAGACTATGAGAATTCCTTTTAGGTATTAGATTATCCATATTTTATACTTATACATATTTTTGTAATACTTTCTTTTGTGGCTGAAATAGATATCTTAAACAAGATACCAGTTAATTTCTAAGACATCACATAACTCCCATATTTATTAAATGTATAAACATAACCATGCTTTTGTAAAAAAGTAAATTTTATGTGTGACAGGCTGAAGCAGAGCTGCTCAATTGTGTGCCTGCCATAGCACTCTCATTTGACCTGAACTGATTATAGGTACACCGACATATTGATTCCCTCAGGCTGTGTGGAAGACTGGGCAGCCTGGTTTCCAGAGCAACGCCTTCCACACATATCAGCACTTTATCTACTCAATATATTGTATAAATATTATCATCTTCTACATGCACCATGAGAAAAAAAACTTTTTGTAAGTACTAACTCGTAAACTTTAGTGTGTACAACTTCTATACTCTCATCCTATAAAGTAAGAGTGTCCCAGGGCTCCCTTTTGAATGTCTCTCTTTTTCCACAGGTGAAATATTCTAGTACCATGATTTTAAACACTACCTATATGCGGATGACCCCAATATTTATATCTCTAGTCTGGACCTCTCTAGTGAACCCTGAACTTGCATTTTTTCTTTTTTTTCTTTTTTAGTTTTCTACTTATCATCTCCATTTGAATTTATAACAATTTGCTTAAACTTGACATATCCAAAGCTGAATTTTACTTTATTCCCAAATCTTCTCCTCCCCCAGTAGTTCCTGCTTTAATGAATGGCATCTCCATTCTATATTCTCAGGCGTTCCGGCCAACAGTCTTCGTGTCAGTCTTTATATCTTTCTTCTCACCCACTTCCAAACCATCAGTATAACACTCTTAGCCTTACACTCTAAATATTTCCAGAATCATAACTCTCTCATCATCACTATTGCTACCCTCCAATCTAAGCCACACTGCTTTCTCACCTAGACTATCACAATTGCCTGCTGTCGGTTTTCCCTCCTTTCGCCTCTGCTCTACTTGCAATCTATTCTCCAAATAGCACCCAGAGTGAGTCCTATAGACTGAATATTTGTGTCCCGCCAAAATTTATATGTTGAAACCCTAACCTCCAAAGTAATAGTATTAGGATAGACTTAGGAGGTGAGGTCTTTGGGATATGAGGACACCACCCCCATGAATGGGATTAGTGTCCTTTTAAAAGAGACCCCTGAGAGCTCCTTTCCCCTTCTCATCATGTGAGGATACAGCAGAGAGATAGCTGTCAATGAACCAGGAAGTAGACCCTTACTTACCACCTGACATCTAACCTGATGGCACCTTGATCTTGGACTTCCCAGCCTCTAGAACTGTGAGAAGGCAACTTCTGTTTGTTTGTAAGTCACTCAGTCTGGTATTTTTGTGATAGTTGTCAGAATAGACTGAGACAGTGAGTCTTTTAAAATGTAAATTAGATCACCTTAGTCCTCCACTCAAACCTTCCAAGGGCTGCCATCTCACTCAGAGGGTAACCCAAAGACTTCATCGTGCTGTAGGAGGCTGTGTTTTTGTTTTTTTTCTTTCTTCTTTTTCCTCATCTCCACCATACTCCCCTCACTCACACCTCTCCAGCCACATCAATTCCCTTATTGTCCATTTAACATGCCAAGCAGACACCCATCAGAGGAACTTGTCACTTGTTATCTCCTCTGATGGCTTAGTCCTCATTTCCTTCAGACCTCTAGCCAAATGCCACCTTCTCAGAAGGAGCTTTCTCTGACCACACCCCCATCACTCTCTGGTCACTTGTTTTTGGTAACAGCTATTCAACACTTGACATATTTTTTTTCTTGCCTGCCTCTCTTCAAAGTCGCCTCCATGAGAGTAGAAAACCCATCAGTATTATTCATTGCCATATCCCCAGCATCTAGAACTGTGATTAAATCAGAGTGGATATTTAGTGTTTCCCTTATATGATAATATAAAAAAATCTGTTCAGTGAATATTATAGTATCATTCTTTCATTTATTGAAATATACTATTAGAAAGACATCCTCACACACATATACACACACACACACACATCAAGGGTGACATATATGGACTGAACAAATATTAAGGTAAATGAATAGTTGTTAACATTTGATTTCTAGACATTGAAATAATGAGTAACTAGTAAATGTTAGCCATGGTTCACACTAAGCTTTCCACTGTACCTTTAGATTCTCACGATGACACAGACAGGTATGATTAATATCCCTTTTTATAGATGAAGAAGTGTTGCCAGAGGGTTAACATTACTCACCCTTGCTCAAACAGAAATTACAGGGCAAGATAATAGCAGGTGATATTTACTGTGCTTTCAAGATGTACCTGGCTTTCAGGTACATCAAGGTGTGCTTTCAGGAATCAAGTCAATGAATCCCACAAGACCCCTCTGAGGAGCCTGCTTTCTCCGTGTTGTGGATGGACACGGAAACGTAGGTTAAGTTTACAGAGTTAGCTAAGTCAGGATTCAAAAATGGGCAGACTGACTCTTGAGTAGGTACTTTGTCAGCTGTCATTCTACTGCTTCCCACAGGCCTCACGCCCCCTCTGCTCTGTTCTCTGGCCTTTTTGCTATTTCATTACAGGTGGCTTCTGGTAGACGAAACTACATTCTGTCTGACACATTCAAAATGCATACCGGAGTAGGACCTAGAGATATTCCATTTCACACGTTAGACAGGCAAAAATGACGTTACATTGTCAGGTGTTAAGTTAAACATTGAAAATATTACGTCATTTAATATTTAAGGTTATTGGCCATCAATAGATTTTTCAAAAACATAAAGGGTCAAGGCTCCATAAAAGTTATATGTTCAAACATTTGACACGGCAGAATTATTGTTGCTGTGAATACATTTTTAAAAAACTCTTACCTTTGGCACTCACAATTTCTTTCTTTCTTTACATTTGGACACTTATCACTGAGCAGTTTAGTCTTATTCTGAATGATTCCATCATATATTCAACAATTTGCATGGATCTGTAAACTAAACTATTCCAAAGCCATGCCATAATAAAAACTACATCCCCACAGTCAGGTCGTGTAAATACTATCACTTCTTGAATTGGGCAGGTGTTTATTCTTTTGCAGTGTTGAAAACTTAGGTGGGAGGATTGCACTTCCTGTACTATGCTAATGAGATTTTCTGGACCACAATTACTCCTTAGAGTTTTGGTTTTTCAGGTGATAAATTGCTAGACATATGGTGTGTGACTTGAGTTGTTTGGTGAAAAGGGTGAGATTGATGAGCCCAGATGGGCCTTTGCAATGAAGACATAAGCCCAAGATGGCAAAAATTTTAATTAGGCCTTCAAATAAGACATATGTAAGGGAGGGGTAAATATAAGTAGGACGTATCTAAATTTCTTATAAATCATTCATTCGTTCATCAGTGTTGTGTGATTATGTGTGCTAGGTCATGTATTAGAAACTAGAGATCCAATAATGATTATACAGTTCTGACCCTCAAGGAACTTACATTCTGATTGTATTCAGGGCTTTCTAAATATTGATGCTCGCCTTAATGACGTTTCAATAAATTCTCTAACACATGGTATAGCACATGGTAGATGAGGGCAAACACAATATTGTTCCTGGCCTGTTTTGTTCTTGGACTGGGCATGGCTGAGAAGGGGGCTGGGATCAACACATTTTTACAAGAGATTTTCTGTCAGTTCTCAAATCCATTTATCCTAGGATATATAGCTGAAATAATTAAATGTTCAGCTAAGTTATGGGTTAAAGTGGCTTTTAAAGTTTTTTACAAGTCCTTTTCCAACTTTATCACCTTAACCAATTACATAAACCACTGACAAGGATCAGAGTAATTAAATATATAGAGATCCTAAATTCTTGAAGAAAAATTATTATCGAAGTATAGGTGGTGTGAAAGTGTATGATTAAACTAAAAAAAATGTTAACCTTTCATTAAATAGAAGTTTGCTACCCTTATCATTAAAAGATGTCTTTCTGAAAATACAGCATATGTTAATTCTGAAGTCTTATATGGAAGTTTCATAAAATAAATACTTATTTTTATTTATTTAAAGAAAATATAGCCCCCTACAGTGGGTGGTATATCATATATAGAGATTTAAAAACAGTAATACCTGAGAATCTATACATTGGCTGTGAAAAGTATCTTCAGTAATGACAATCATGTAGTTTTTTCTATATTTTAGGATGGATGTTTATGCTAACTCACAAGTCATTTTTTCTATGTATGAGTCAAGCTACAGTAGCAAAGGATGGTTGAGTATTGCAAATAAGTAAATTTTTAAAAGGTAACTCACTAGTTAAAAAACATCTATCAAGTATTATTTTGGGGAGTGGGGATTGGTAAACAAAATCAAAGATTACCCAAAGGTCAGCCTTTCTGCATTTTCCTTTGGTCTCCCACTCCAAAGAAAGTGGATGGCATTATCTCCTACCTCACAGGTAAAATAAAAGCCATCAAAAATCAGCACTTTCATTTGCATCCAGAGACATCCTTTTGTATTTTAGTTCCTTTACAAAGAAGACAATAATGACAATGACAATGATGGCGGTGGTGATGATGACAATTATAATAACAATGATGATGACTAAGAAAATTAAGTAAACATTAGGTACCAGATTTTGCTAAGTGCTTTATTAGCAAGCATTATCTTAAGTGACCTCTTATTATCCCCATTGTTTCAAATAATAAAATCAACAACACAAGAAGTAAAGGAACTTGCCCAAAGTCATACAGCTCATAAATGACAGAGCAGATATATGAATCTAGAGGAGTGTGGCACCGTGTTGAAAGCTGTCCTGAGCTGCAGTGTATCTCCCACCCTGTTCTAGATCTCAGAACTTCTGTCCTTCCAGAAACCATGAGATAGGGTTATCCTGCTGGCTTCTGAGCACTCAGTCTTTCCCTGTCTATGGACTGCAAGCATATTCTTTAGGCAGAAGAAGTGGGAAAAATGAGGTCATAGAGGTGAAAATACTGTGTATATAACAAGCACATCCATTTCAGGCTTCCTGGAATATGTACTCTGATAAAATCTTATTTAATCCTCTTAGCAGGCAGTGATCCCAAATTATGATGCTCTTTGTCATGAGACTGAAAAACTGAATATATTCTGCTAGGTACAAATAGGTAATGGAGTCAGGATTTCCACCCAGTTCTCTCTAACCCTCAAACCCATGCCCTTTCCATACAATAAACATTCACCAAAATTTGTAGCATTTGAATATTTTTTGCAGGGATATTGGGAATTGTTAGTAGAAAATTCTACATATGTGTTCAGACTCCTGAGCAAACTGGAAAGATCTCTATCATCTTCCAGGCTGTTCCCAATGAAAGCATCACCATTATATTTATTTCCTGATGGTCAGAATCTGTCTCTTCCACTCTGAATGTCCCATGAAGGGCCAACATAGGCCATCATTTTTTCCCGTGCTCTGAAAAGTTTGATACACTAATGCTTGTTTATGAATAAATTGTTCTTTTGGAGTTATTGGTGCTTTTAAAATTGAATTCTCATCGCATCTTAAATTCTGCCTGTTTATAAGGTATTTTTAAAACAGCTGTGTGAGTAATCAATCTGTTTTGCTTTCAATCACTAAAGAATAATTCATTTGGCTGATCATCAATGGAAAATGTTTCTTCCTAAATTTGCAGTATGTGAAATTCCACTCAAAAGCAAAACTGTAAAATTGTCTTCACCACTGGGGTCAGCTTGGTGATGACCATATTGTATGGTAAATACACTACAAGAAGTTGGCTAGAGGATATTTGGGCTGCAAATCCTAAATACTACTTATAGTTTGAAAGGGCACAAAAATATTTCTCATCTGTTTCCCTCTGACAGAAAAATGAAATAACTCCTCTCTCAGTTTGAAGAAAAGCTTGGCCCAGTGTTATCTTGGAGACACTGCTTGATTTCCCAATGCTTTGAATCTGACAAAAGCAATTATTTGATTTAATCATTTTTGTATATATTTAAAATATTCACATGGAATGATGCCATAATATTGAGTGACAGTCAAGGACCTTAGAGGTCCCCGTTAGTCTTGCATATGAGACTTTAAAGAGAGTATAAACTCAAAAGGAACCCTTTATGATTTTTTTCCCAAATGCACATAGTAAATGTTTTTTTATATTAGTTAATCATGGTTACCAGATGCTGCATATTCTTGAGATGAAACTCAGTAATTATTACACACACCAAGCACCGATCTCCAAAGTAGAATCATATTTTTGTGAGTAGCATCATTTGCCTTCCTTAGACATTCCTACGGGAGGTTTCCAATAGTAACACCAAAGTACTTTTTCCAAGTGGCACCTTTTTTAAAAAGAAAGCAAGAAAATATTTTCCTGCTGATATTGGAAACATTTAAAATGTAATCTGTTGTGAATGTCATGATTCAGTTAGAAATATCCAGGGGATATATATATTCACTCGGAAGTTTGAAAAACATTGCAAGTTCATTAGAAAGGGAGAAGAAGGAGAAAAAAATCAAAAGTAACTGCTTGTGGTTCTGAGTAAGCAGGCAAACTATTTCAGTTTCCTTTGTCGAATTTTGCCTTTCACTTTTCTGGATCTCTTCGCAACCTTCATTTTCATGCCCGGAAATTAAGGTAAAGCATTTTGGTATGAGGTATTTGGGGTAGTTGTTAGTTTGTTTTTCTTTAAATAAAGCCAGGTTTGTTCTGGTAAGAATAACGGGGGGAAACAAGGTTACATAGCCTCCTTCCTGGGATGGTAATGAAAACAATCTTCAGAATATAATTGGAAGCATGGCAGAGAAAGCATAATCTTCTAGATATAGTTGGAACACAGGACTTCCAAGCCTCCTTGGATCTAATTACAACTAAATTGGCAAAAGTAGCTGGAATTATTTTGGATACTGCTTTGCCCTGTGATTTTGATATGCTACAGATCAATGTAATCGTATTAGTTCTGGGTGTTTGCAGCTAACACATATCCCAAGATGTTTCTCAGCATCGTAAAGAAAATTTCAAAAACTACATTATTAAAAGCAGACAAAGATAGGAAGACATAGTTAATCCTAAGGAAAAAGCAGATTTGCCACTAATCCTAGTGGCCTCTGAAGTTAGACACCTCTGGTTTTGCCACCTACCAGCTATGTATCCTTGGGCAATTTATTATATATGTCTACTTGTTCTTCAAGAAAATCAAACTAATAGTGACTACCTCATGGAACTATTGTGAACAATATGTGTTTTAAAATTGCATAGAAGAGTTTAACCTAGTTTCTGATACTTAGATGCTTAATAAGTTTTATTATTATTTTGTATTTTCTGCAACCACTAATGAATATCCAAAACCCTACCCCTACCTAAACAATAGTTGCACTCACATCCCTATCAATCCACTATATTAATTTCCCCCAGTTTTTCCTTGTTTTCCATGAGTCATGTAGACCCAAAAGTTAAAATTTCAAAATCAAATTTATCAAATTTTCTCCTCCACTTCTTGTTCCTCCTTCCCTATTCCCCCTAACTCCTAATGGCATGTCTCTGCCATGCTCTCCAGCCCCTAGAACTTTCTCCTGGCACCTTTGCTCCCTTTAATTCCTCATAGTCACCCAGCCACCCAATGTGGTTATCTCTAAAATATGGTTCCCATTCATCACCTCTTTGCTGTTCATCCTCACTGCTGCTCACCACTTCTTGCATTTTGTCACCTACTGCTGAGATTACTGACCACCCACCTGCCTGGTTTCACAGTCAGCAGGCATTTTCTCCCTAATCTTCCAAGGTTACCAGATCACCCTTCCCAGATGAAAGTTAGGCTTCTACCACTCATCGTCTCAAAATCCTTCCGCATCTTTCCACACCCTCTCTACTGAATCAGATGCAAACCTCCCAGCCTGGCATATCACACACAGACATTAGACAGATTTTCTTTTCTTGCTTACAGTCCATTACTCCCCTAAGAATACTTAACATACTCATGCTTTATGTCATACGGTTTCATTAGAAATCAAGTCCACCTGCTGGCTTTAATCTCTTGTCTTTATGTCTTTGCTTAGGCAGTTCCTCTACTTAGAATGTTCTTCCTCCCAATTCTAAGCCTCAAAAATTAATGCATGTTTTCATGTCATTTACTCCTGAGATCTTTTTAATTCTTTGTTTTAAAATTTATTTTTTCATTTTCAACTACCATAAATGTATGTATCACTATCGATGATGCTATTTAATACATCAGCACAATGATTTGCTGCTTATGGATATGCTTGTATATTTTATTTATAAAACAATGTATATTGTATTCTGTGTTGCTTATTTGCATATTAATTTGTATTCCCTGTAATAATGCTATTGCCCTATAAAACATTTTTCTCTCTTTATGTTTTTGAGTTTTTACATGCAGATTTGATTCTATTGGAGAGCTAGGTATAAACTAGAGAAAACTATAAAAGCAAATGATACAGATTCTCAGTATTCATTTAACAAATTTTAAACACACACACATACTTCTTTTAAGATATGTTCTGTGCTAGATGCTAGTTGTATTGAAAAAGTATAAAGGACATAGTTATACAGATAATTTATTTTAGCTGTGATGAAAACTAATAATGGAACTGAGTATAATGAAGACACCGTGGCAACAGCAGTGATAATAGCAAGACTGGACCAGATAAAAATTGTTTTAGAAGTTTGAAAAAAACAGAAAAGTTTTGAATGGAAAAGGAAATTACCAAAGAGAGTAATATTCACATAATGAATGTTTTTAAATGCCTACAAAAATATAGATAGATGCAAAAAGGAGTCAAGAATAATTATAAGATTTTATGTCCATAGATGAATGGATAAGCAAAATGTGGCATATACATAACAAGGAATATTTATAGCTAAAATGAGGGAAATCCTGTCATATGCTACAATTATGGATGAACCTTGAGATTATTATGTTATGTTAAATAAGCCAATCACAAAAAGACAAATACCAGATGATTCCACTTACATGAGGTATCTAAAGGTGTCAAATTCATATAAACAAAAAGTAGAATGGTCCTTACTAAGGGCTGGGGGAAGGAGAAAGAAAAGGAGAATTGTTTAATGTATCTGGAGTTTAAGATTTGCAAGATAAAAAGTTCTAAGGATCTGTTTCACAACACTGTAAATGTACTTAATACTACTGATCTGTATATTTAAAATGTACACCTATACCAAATTATGGTTAAGATGGTAATTTTTTTTTTCTACAATAGAAAAATATATGTACCTATATCAAAGTCTTTACTTTGGTGCATTAGGCCCAGTGCTCCCTATGTAGTGGTGTTTCTTATCAGTCTTTCCCTTGCATATTTCATAACAACCACACTGGAATCTTGACTGTTCCCCAGATACACTTAGCACATTCTTTTTTATTTTATTTATTATTATTATTATTTAGTTTCAGGTGTACAAAGCAATGCAATAATTATCCTTTTCAGCCCTCACAAAGTGACAACCCTCCTCCCCACCATACATTGCCCCCCCACCCCCCGATAGCATACGTATCTATTACAATTCCATTGACTCCATTCCCACACTATGCTCCACATCACATGACTATATATATATTAAATTATAGTTGACATACAATATTATTCAACGGCAGCTTCAGATATACAGTGCGGTGGTCAGGCCTCTACACTGTCCATGAAGTGATCTCCCTAACAAGACATGAGTCCATCTGGCCCCATAAAAAATATTTACAACATTATTGATTATATTCCCCAAACTGTCTTTTCTATTCCTGAGGCAATATCACAATTACTAATTTATGTTGTCTCGTCCCTTCCCCTTCTCCTTCATCCCCACACCCTCCCATCTAGCAATCATCAGTTTTTCCTCTGTGTCTCTGAGACTATTTCTGTTTACATTACAAAGACTGTTTACAGTCTTTCTCTGACTGACTTATTTCACTTAGCATAATGTTCTATAGGTCCACCCATATCATTGCCAATGGTACGATTTCCTTCTTCTTTATAGCTGAGTAATACTCCATTGTGTAAATGTACCACAGTTTCTTAATCCAGTCATCTACCGATGGGCATTTCGATTGTTTTCAAGTCTTAGCTATTGTAAATAGC
>NW_017731569.1:2391333-2397880 GCF_001890085.2 Hipposideros armiger
GGGAACGGATTCAATGGAATTGTAATAGATAAGCATGATATCGGGGGTGGGAGGGCAATAGATGGGGGGAGAGGGGTTGTTACTTTGTGAGGGTGAAAATGGTAACCATTGCATTGTTCTGTACACCTGAAACTAACAATAAAACAAACAAACAAACAAACAAACAAAAAAACAAAGTTCTTGCTGAGAGGATGGCTTGATTACAAGGTCGATTTAATTGCAAAGGGAATGTACAGTCAATAAGAACACCTTTCATGCCACATTTTCTTCTTACAACTTAACACACATTATAACTAAGTCATTTATCTCATTCTGGATTGTAAGCTAAATGAGACTAAAACTAGCATTGTATCCCCAGTGCCAAGCAAATCTTCTAATACAGTAGGCATGTAAATACCTGTTTAATATTGAATAAATACATAATAGCCAGGAATTTCCACAAATACTGTTCCTTTCACTCAAGCATTTCTGGATTGTCTCCATGACAAGCACCTGTATATGACAGATCCTTGTGGTGGTCCGTGATTAAGGCGATGAGTGGGTGTACTTGAGATTCTTTCCAATGATGCTAGTGATGATAAGTATGTTGCCTGAAATTACTTAATGCTAGACTTATAGAGCAACAAATGATTACCTTTCATTAGAAGAGTATACTACTAAGCCAGCAAAAGTTTGTTTATTAAGCATCATTGCACGGGGAACTCTGGGACAGGTGTGAAGATGCGTCTTAGAGTTATCCCGTTCAGTGAGTGAGGGAACTCACCAACACTTCCATCTCTGTTTGCCGACATTTAGTTCCTGGGCATTTCTGGCCTGTTTTATTTGAGGATAGAGCAGGATCTGGGGGTCAGAGCAGGTTCTCTGAGTTGGTGAGACCTATGGAAATAGAGGGGGTGGGAGCACTATAGTATCTGCTACAGTAACATGTTTAAGGAGACATGGTGTATATTAAAATAAATAGATTAGGTAGAATTTGACAACTTCCTGAAATATTCTGCCATTAAACTTTTAGACTTTTTCAAACATTAAGAAGAAAGAAAAGGAGAAATGAACAAACAAGAATATATTCATTCATTTATTCATTCATTCTCTTTCATTCTCCTCCCTATCTTTGAGGGTTCATACAGTGCAGATTCATACTTGATGAACATGAAGCCCCCAAGCAGACTTTTCTGTCACCTGTATGACACTTTGATTTTACCCATTTTCCATTTAATTTCCTTATTATTTGTTTTAAAATACCTCCACTCCCTCCTGTTGGGAATTTTGGGTGGTGTATGCTGGTAACGGTCGCTGAGAACAAGCTACACAGCTTAAGCACTGAAGCACAAAAATGTGTTTTCTTGCATCCAAAAATAGCTACAATCAGATAAGGTTGGAATAATGGTTACCACGCTGCTTGCACAAGCAAGGACATCCAACTTTCCACCTGATGGTCATAGAAGTTACATGTGAAAAACAAAATGTGTTCTATTGTGAAGCAAATGCTCCTTATTGGGAGCAAGTCAAGAAAAGCGTGGGTAGCTTATCTGCACATACAACTAGCAAAACTTGAGCTACAGAATATTAAAGCTGAAAGCCAAGTGAATAACTTGAAATACAAGTGAAAAATAAGGATAAATGTGGAAATTTTGGTCTTAAAAAGCTGTTTTTAAATTAAGAAAGTCTGCTACACATACAAATCCTGGTTACAGTAAATGTGATGGGGGAAAGCTAATTAACTCTCTGAGGTTCCAAAATCACACGTGGAATGGCAACTTTTTCAGTTAAGATTAGGTTTGGCTGTAATCGAAATAAATATTGAGGCTCAAGAGAAATAGATTATTATTATTTTCCTCTCCTATTTAAGAGACCCAAAGGTGGGCAGGTCAGGGCTGGCAGGGCAGCTTCATGCTGTCATCAGGGGTCCTGATGCCTCTTTTCATATTGTACTTCAGTAGTCTAACATATGTCCACTATCTCCAAGGTGTCCTCATGTTTCAACTGCCAGAGCACCAGCCATCACTTTGGCATTGCAGGCCAGATGCAAGAGAAAAGATAGAACAAAAATGTCTCCCTCCCAAATAATTTAAATCTATAAACAGTTTTCCTAGAATTTTATACACTTCGATATGTTTCCACTCACTGTGGTCAGCACTACTTATCATATGCCACAACCAGTCACAAAGTAATCTGGAAATGGCAATGTTTGTTTGTCTGTCTGTCTGTTTAATACCAGGTGATGATGACCAGGATTGTATTGTAACTAAGATTTAGATGTATATCAGACTTGCTTAATTTAGAAACAGCTAGTTATAACCTTAATTTTATTAATTTTTCTTAGTTTCTACCTCATATTACAAATTATTAACTTGGCCTTTGGCTTAATATTCTGTTCATATTCAAATTTCTGTTACTATAGTAGAAGGGGAATGCAGCTCTAGTTCTAGGCAATTAAAANTGTCCTCTTTGGAGAAATGTCTCTTCATATCTTCTGCCCATTTTTTAATTGAGTTGTTTGTTTCTTTTGGTGTTGAGTTGCATGAGTGTTTATAAATTTTGGATATTAACCCCTTATCAGATATATCATTGACAACAACTATTTTCTCCCATTCAGTAGGCTTCCTTTTTGCTTAATTGATGGTTTCCTTTGTTGTGAAAAAACTTTTAAGTTTGATATAATCCCATATGTTCAGTTTTTCTTTTACTTCCCTTGCTCATGGGGATGTATCAGTAAAAATACTGCTCAGAGTAATGTCTGCAAATTTAGTCCCTATGTTTTCTTCTAGGAGTTTTTTGGTTTCAGGCCTTACATTTAAATCTTTAATCCTTGCCATTTTCACTATAATGTGTCTTGGTGTGGGCCTCTTTGGGATCATCTTGGTTGGAACTCTCTGCACTTCCTGGGCTTCTGTGTCAATTTGCTTCACCAGGTCAAGAAGTTTTCAGTCATTATTACTTCAAATATGTTCTTGATCCCTTGCTCACTCTCTTCTCTTTCTGGTATTCCTATAATGTGCATATTGTTGTGCTTGATGTTGTCACCCAGCTCTCTTAAACTATTTCCAATGATTTTTCTTTTTTCTTTTTGTTGTTCTGCTTGGATGATCTCTGCTCTTGTCTTCTAAGTCACTGATTCGATCCTCTGCTTCATCCAATCTGCTACACTTAGCACATTCTTGCCTTAGGGCTTTTGCACTGGCTGCTCTGCTCTTCCCATTTTATTTGTATTAATTGTTTCCTGTTTCATTTCCTGGTCAAGTGTTATCTCATCAGAGTCTTTCCCTGATGACCTAGTATGCAATCTAAATAGTCTCCTATCCCCTTACCCTGGTTGATTTTTCTTTGTGGCATTTACCACCATGTAATATATAGATTTATGTGTTAATTTCTTTTGCTTTCCCCATGAGAATGTAGGTGTCATTTCAATAAGGGCTCTATCTGTTTTATTGTTTGTTGCTTTAGGCCCAAGTTTGATAGCTGTGCCTGGTATATGATAGACATTTATTTAATATTTACTTAATAAATAAGCAAATGAAAGATAAGTCATTTCGACACCAAGATTAAGAGATAATAATTGAGCCACATGATTTGAAATGCCATTCATAATTATTATGAATGTCCTAGATTCCACCTATACTCCTTTCATATTCTACTGGTATTTATACACTACTATGAGACTGACCACCATACAATGTGACACCCACCTAGCTTTGTCAACAAGAAAACCTTAATATTAGTTGCCAAAAATATACGGATGACTTGATATATAGGTAATGTGTTATGAGAAGTGATTTCAAATAATCTTATTCTTCCCTGCCTCCCCATCTTCACCACCCCTCACCACAAAATACCATCCAAAAGAACCAATCCTTTAATTTTATATTTGAAAAGATTTAATCTTGGGAAAGTTATGGACCTTAACTTACATTCACAAAAAGGAATATAAGAGAAGACCATGTTTGATAGGTTCTGATGGAAATATGAAACTTGAACTTAAAGTTTTACGTAGGATAATAAAGAAGAGTTACTTTGGGAACAAAAGATAAGTAATTTTTAAAATTTGTTTATTTCACAATTTCTAATCATTTCTGTTATACAGAAATCTACCCTGAAAGTCTAACTTTGTTCTTAATATTCTTCATGATGTAAAAATTGACATTAACATTCACATTATACTAATCTTGTAAATTCAAGAGTATATATAATCCTAAACTAAATGATTTTGTATGTGTTTTGCAGGAATAAATGTTCTCTTTTGCTTTTGGATTGAAATAGGTTCAATTCACTTTGCAAACCTCTCATGTTTCCAGTTCTTAGCTCTAGACATAATACCCTCCACAGATGGTGGATGTCATTTGATCCTGGCCCTTTCTAGCAAATTCACATATGTCAGCAAATGAGCCTAAAACAACTCCAGGTTCCAAATGCAAAACATTTGTAAATTGCACTGATTCATAATCAGGGCAACATAATAAACTACAATCTAGTTATTCTCAGTGGGCCTTATTCAGCAGGAAAAAGGCATGGAATAGAAGCCAAGAGAGGATGTTGAGCTTGGCTCTTCCATTATGAAGCTTTTGGAAATTCAATTACTCGCCTGTGGAAAGTACTGGAATGACAGCCGCAGAGAATAAAATCCCTCATCATTTCAGAATAAGACTAAAAGGCCAGACATGCCTCTTACCACAAAGGCCCACCAAGAAACTTAATTCCCAAAAACCTCCATTTTAAAACTTGAATTAAACACATTCACAGTCAACAAGTTATGTCCACTACCAGGCCATCGTCCCCATACCAGCTTGTTTTAGTTATTAATGTCAACTACCATTGATATTTTAGTATCGATCAATTTGAATTGTTATGGTATAGGGGTTTTATATAAAGGCAGGACATTTCTATTGCTATAGTTATTTAAGTATAAGATTATTTCTTCTTATATCCTGAGAGAAGTGAGGGAGTCCAAAGTCACATAACCCAAAACCAGAAAGGCATTTTAACACATTGTGGACCGGTGACGCAGATTTGCGTCTATATATTTAAATGTCCCATCCTCAATGTGTTAAATAAGTTACTATAATACAGGTCTCAGCAGGGGTCTTGTTTTAAAAAGCCTCCGATGGGAAAAGAGCAGGAATAATGAAGAAGATTGATATAAATAATTCTGAGACACATCTGTATGGAAGTCAAGTACATACGAAACAGCAAAAAAATATTTAGGAAAAGTAAAGGGCCTGTCCTTTTGATGTCTGTAGCCTTTTTATATTTTCAAAAAATAACTCTGCTGTTTTCCTTCTGAAGAAACAAATGGGTCAATCAGTTGGCCATTTCTGCCCTTCGGAGAATTTAATTAAATAAGAACTAAGCTGAAAAAACCCCAAAAAGCCAACAATCTATCAAACGTATCTGACTAATTTGAAGCACATAGAGTTACATGATCTCAGATTGATATTTCAAAGGCTAAATAGCTGAAAAACTTGTGACAGTCATAAATAGTCTACAAACAAAGGTCATAAGGCTATGAGTGACTATCTTTCCACAAAACTGGCATTATAATTTTATAAACCCCAAATTCTGAAGACTGTTCAATCTTAGGACTTTATTTAGTGACTATAAAAGATTGAGATATTCTTCTTTTTTGGTACCATCTCGGGTAACATTTAGCACCCTTCAACTCCGGGTTATTAATTGCTGGATAATTTTTATTTTCCTCAGTGTAAATACAGATGTACTTGTATTCCAGCTGCAAATGTTAAACTTTGAGCATTTCCATCAAAAATATTTTCTTTGAGTTCTAAAAAAGAAAGTTTCCTCTGAAAATTTTATGAACACGAAGTTATGTGAAGGACATAAGAAATTAATTTATTCAGTGTGAACATATAAACCTTTATTATTCTTGTTTTATTTCTTTCTATCCACACCATGTAAAAATGTTTCTTTTTTACTTGAAATAAATTCAAAGTTATTCAAATTTAACAATAACAAATTTATTACTCAAGGTATGGATTTTCTAATCACTGCCTGAGATAAAGAACTGCAAGTGAAATAAATAATCTAAATAATGTCAGTTTAAATTGATGAAATTTAATAAATTCTGCTTTGTGATATTCCAATAATTTTATATTTTAGGTGATTTATTTATACGCAGTCTTATTCTGGAATGATTTGAGGCAGGCTAAAAAGATGCAGGCAACCTAGAAAGACAAATTTTTATTAAAAAGCAACAGAAATGTAATATAGTAAAAATAAGAGTAGACAAATAAAATGAATCTCAGTGTGAAAGCTACAAATAATAGAGGCAGTGAAACCCTACCCACTCATGGGAGAAGGGACAGAACATTGATCAATGTTCAATGTTTTCTAGTAGGTAACAAAACTGAAAAACAAAATCCATAAGTTAAAAGCAAACCAGTAGATTAGGACAAGCACCAATATCCCTTATAATGAGACAGGAGAGACATTACTCTCTGTGTCCTTATGGAGAGATATTGTGAGATTTATTTAAAAAAACAGCCCTCTTACCTTCCTTCAAATAAGCACAGTGATATATGGAATTATACTCCTTCTA
>NW_017731569.1:2402510-2420034 GCF_001890085.2 Hipposideros armiger
GAAGCCTCACTGACCTTGAATCCTGACTTGCCTTTTCTTAATGGTGCAATTTGGGCCAAGTTACTAAGTTCTCTGTTAAGTGTGCTCAACAAAGCATCTAGAACTGTATCAGAAAGAGACAGGCAAAACATGTTAGTTTCCATTATCCATTCTTATTCATGTTCAGGTGATTTCTTTCCTTCTGGGGTTCATAACCAATTTTCACAATCTCCTGAAGCCTGGGAATGGGATGCAGGGCAACATGCTATCTATGCAAAATTTAAATGCAATAAAATAATGTATGTGCCCGTAAAGTGGGGCTCATTTCTGCTTGCTTGATCCTTATGTTACTCTGGGACTCATCAATTCCTGGCTAGAACTGTCTTGTTCTCTAACCCACTGAGTAAATAGACCTGGTACCAAAAGACTGTATAAATCTTTCAGTAATCGAAGGTTGGGGTTTAGGGGAGAAGCTGCCTCAATATTAGTGTCCACATTAAAAGAAAACCACCCCTAGTTTACATAGTCCTGTTTGTATTTTTCATTATATAAAAATAAAAATGTTAACTAAATATTATTTACAGAAATATTTGCCTGATGTTTTCCACAATGAATGTTTCAATGGTCCATTTTTCTCCTGTTCTCATATTGAGATACCTTTGAGTTAAATATACTCTGAAGTGCTCTGCGGGGATTGTCAACGAGAAAATATCTTTTCTATTTAGAGTTCATCCTTTTGCAGTTCTTGTTTACATATACTTTTTATTTAATGTTGAATAGTGTAAACTAAATTTATTTTAAAATCTCTATCACTAACCTTTTTATACCCTAATTTGAGCTCTTTATTTTGAACTAAAAATAATACAACTGCAAGGTTTTCTATTTGATGATGTGCTTTTTAAAGATAAAATATAATGTGTTTAAAATTATGCTGTTTCCATGAATAACGAGACATCAGAAGGACAGCTAAAACATCAAGCAATTGAAATAATGCTGCTCTCCACAACATTCAATGTTCTGTCAAATAACCTGTCAAACTCCTGCCAGTGAAGTCAAATGATTTACAAACTTTGAATTTTTAAAAATACATTTATCCAAGGAAGCCATAAATAGCAAGTTCAACTCCTTGAATAGTCAATGCATATAATGAAGGTGCAAATTGTAGACAAGCTATTTTACTTGGGTTTATGCTGCATAAGAGAAAAAGGCCATAAAATGCGACATCAAAAAACTACTCCCCCAGTACAATCAGAGGGATTATTGGAAATCAGACAGAACCGTGGCCTAGAATCTTAGATGTGTAATGCATGACCCAGTAACAAAGGAGAGGTATTATGTGCTGTCGGCTGCAGGTTTGGCAATTAGGGAAGGAGACGCTATGCTAGAGATTAGCATGAAGGAGGATTATTAGGGAGCGCTCCTGAGATCAGCATTTGCAGAAGGGAAGAAAGCAGAATTTGGCAGAAGACGATGTTTGGGCTGTGATCCAGTCACAAGTAAGGCTTTAGCCAACCACATGGGAGGCTTTAAATCAAGGAGGGCCCTTCACAGATTTTAAGAATTAAGGTGGGGAGGCTGAGCCTTTATATCTTCATATCAATGGGGCATGACTTTGGGCAAGGTGACTTCTCAACTGAGACAATTTTGAAGATCTGATAACTGTGAGCTGGCTGCTGGTGGCACACCCAGTAGCTGGGACAATGTGGCCTTCATTCCTGAAGGAGGTTCTAGGTGGCACATCACAGCATTTAGTACTGTTGTACTGTCTTTTCCTTTATATTTTTGTCAAAACCACTTTTTGAAATGAAGACCATTATATAAGCCCTTCAAAACACCATTAATATCTCTGTGAAAGAAATTATAAAATAAATGATTTGAAAAACAAAGCTACAAGCAGAACAGTATATTTTTCAAGGTATCAATGACTAGCTGTTGTCCAGCCAAAACATTTAACAGAGAGAGAGACTACTGATGTATCAGGAGGTAAAGGGGTTTTTTTCTGGGTCACAGTGTTGGTTCGTGTAGACACAGGCTTTATGCTCTACTATTATTTACCTGATAATATCCTGCATATAGTGCTGCTCTCTTGTTCTATAATACATCTATCTCCTAGAAATTAGATAAAAATGACCTATAAACATTAAGGGGAGATAGCAAACATATATACAAAACCCATAAATGTTTGGAGGATATAATGGTCATATTTTCATGGTCAAACACTAACAAATTCCTAACCTTCCCAAGAATATTATGATTATATCAACTTTTTCCTTCATCTTCCTCAATGAAGAGGGATCTGTGGTATTGGAGAAATGGAAAGTTACTTCTTTTGGTTGCCCTGAGGTATCAGAGTAAAAAAAACTGACTTTTATAAGTTATTGTACATTGCTCCAATCTCAGGAAACCCACTGTGTGGCCCTGCTGAAACTGTATTTAACTGGATTGGTAGACATGGAAGAAAACTGTAAAGTTGGTCACACTTATTTCCTGTGGCTTTAAGCCCCCCTGTACATTTTTATCCCAGGGGTTGTTTCCTGGTATTGCATAAAGGGATTACCCAGGACACCTAAGGATCTCTGCTAAGGAATACGTTATAGGGCCCCTCACACCAGCCTACTTAGTTGATCTAGTTCTACCTTTATATCTGGCTTCAGCCTTTGAAATCAAAACACTCAAGAAAAGAAATGGAGGTGATTATTGTGGCAAGTCTAACCTCCTCACCCAAGAGAAACCAAAAGTTGAAAACAATTGCAGATCCCCTTGAAAATATGAAATGCAATCCATAGTATATTCATCATTGGCTGCTGTAAAAGTTTCAGGATAAACCAGAAGAGAAGGCAGGCTGTTTATAACCTTGCCTTTTTTGCTGCCTGGATTGTGTCTTGCCAACCATATTGATCTCGCCAGCCCACATCTCCACTGTTGAATAAAGGAACAATACATGTTGTTAACCCGGATTTCAGCAATACTGCTGCCCCTGGTGGACAATGTAATAGCCCCCACGCCTTTCCACAAATATGTGTGCAGTCAGTGATAACAATGGTGGGCCTGATGGTGACCTTTAACTAAAGATGATACTGACTAGCCAAGGTGGAGTCAGGACCCATTCACAGCACACAGCCTGACCAGTTACAACATACAGAGCCAGAAGAGGAGACAGGTGAAGTGTGACTCACTAATTTCTGTTTTTCTTAGAAACTGGAGTGCCACAGACCTGTAGCAATGTTTAGCCTCTTCAAAATTTGTTTTTCATGTATTCTGAACCATTTTGTCCAAGAAAACTTAAATGTGGTGTGAAAAATATGAGTTAAAGGTGTTTCCCCAGTCAAAGCTCATTTAGAAAGGAGATTCATGGTTAATGTTAAGGCAGGAGCCAGCCTACTGAAATGGATAGGTCAATCAGACTTTTCAAATTGAATGATGAGGTAATTTTTACGCTGCCCTCTTAGGTCAAAGACTAACAGGCAAGATGCCCAAGCTGCGTGCTGAGGTTGGCAGACCATGCACACAGAAATTATTTAAATTTTAGCTCTACAAATTCAGTCACTTCTACTAATTGAATTACAAGGTCTTCTTTGGCAGGTGATAGTTTTATACACACTCATCATTATTCAGCACATTTTATGAATCCGATTCCTATTTAGATAGGCTTGTTGCGGGAGGTAAGAGAGGAGTTCAAGTCAAATGCATCTATTTCTGTCACTGCTTACCCCAGGGACCCTTTCAACAAGCCAGACTCAAGTTGGCAGCAAACTCTTGAGTTTCATCACATCAGTTCAACAGATACGCTGGCTAATTAAATTTTAGAATGAGGGTGAAGAAGGTGAGTCTCAAAATTGATCCCTAATATTCCCCAGCCATCTCTCTGGCGGCTGCATTAGGAGAAAATTTAGTCAATTTCTACTCCTACAGTCCTTAAATTCAACCTGTTTGAGATAATTGAAGCATGAGTTGAAGAAGATGAGCATTTCAATACTGACATCTTGATGCCCCAAAAGCCTAAGAGTCTCTCTAAGTCCTAACATTGCATCTTTAGATTTATTCCCAATTCTGTCCCCAAACAGTGGTATGACCTGGGAAACTTGTTTTTATCTGTAAAATGAGGAAGCAGGATATTATAATAACCAGGACTCCTGACCCCTAACATTCAACAAGTCTATGTTTATATCAACAAATGTAATAGTTATAAGATAAGACAAAGTATTACATCTTGATGATCTCAGCTTTTTAGTTTGTGTTCTTCCCTCTTACCTGGTTGCCACCAACTAAGCCCAAGTCTCCATCATCTCTTGGTTAAATTACTGCAAGAAATTTCTAACTGCTCTGAGCACATTTATGATTCTAGCTATACCTTGCCTTCAACTGTTGAATGGTCCTTTTACTTGCAATGGAATTCATTTCTTATCCCTTTTATTTTTCAAATTTATGTAGTGCCCATGGATAAAGGAAAAATGCATATGGTGTTATCTGTCATGTAATATGATTTGAATTGCTGACAAAGCTAGAGCACTTTACATTTGAAAATGCCCTATTACAAATATTCTCAATATACATTACTCAGCATATACATAAGAGCCACATCAGATACTCAGCCTTTGTAAAGCATTTCTGCTTAATTAGCATTCATACATGGTATGGCTTTAGTCAACTACTATTGGAAGGCAGGAAACAAATATAATTTCTGTCAATCAAACTGATTCATATGGATCACTAATAATTAGTTCTGAAAGATTCCCCATGAACTAACAACTGAGTATAAGACAAGGCAAAATACGCTTCTAAAACAAACAATAACAAAAAATACAGAAATGAGGCAACCGTAAAGGTTTATATACAGATCTACAAAGAATCGTCGTGGATTTACAAAACAAATTTCTTTACACGTATCAAGTAATGCAAAGAAAATCATGTCCCCTTTGAATCTACAATAAATGAAAAAAAGTATTACATTTTTACTATATTTTCTATTCAAATTTATCATAGGATTCCTCATTTGTAGTACAGATGCTTATTTACACCAAGGCTTACTTACTTGAAGAATTGGAAAGGATAATCCTATAGCTTATCACTATCATTTCAGGCTTTGAGGAAGCAACAAGAGGATGACAAAAGAAAAATTCTAATTCTCTTCCTTCTCCACTTCCTCTTCTTTTTCTTCTTCACCTTATCTCTAATAGGAAAGAGAAATGGGGTAAATTGAATTGGTGGGAGGAAAAATGGAAAGAGAAAAGAAGGCAGAGAAAGAGAGTACAGAATAGCTCTAAGAAGGTATTTAGAAAGTATGCTCGTTTTTTTAGCAGGGATGCAATCAAGCTAAATTAAAGCCAAATATAACTGGAAAGCTATTCTTCCTCATTCCATAGTACCTAGGCATTCTCATATATGGAAGCTGAGGCAAGAACAGTAAATAGTAGAATAGGGTCAAAGAAAGCTTAACATAGTTTCCTGCAAGCACTTTTAAAATTCTCTCTTCATGCTAACTAAGATGGTCCTTTGTTTTACCTGGCTGCTATTGACAAGAGACTCATAAGTGATAAGTAAATATGCTTTATGAAGCGGGGCATCTCCAAAATAAGACAAAGTGCAAAAATATATGTCACATTAAAGTGAATAAGCAGGTAAATGAAGTGAGCATGGGGTGAAGATGTCCGTTCATGCACACCAAGTAAACAATGTTATGGTGAGCATGGCTTTCTCTGGAAGTCCCAGACACACATTCATTTATCATGCTTAAAATGAAAGTCTGTATTTTTAGTTTTAAGTGGTGTCTGATGATCTATCCCCATTTATTCTCCCAGTTTTTATTGAAAATATGTATATGCAGAAAATGGCAACAAGAACATCAACAGAAACACATGTGCACACATACACACACACACATACACACACACACACACACACACACACACACACACACACCACACACAAATGCCAGTGTTAGGATTTTCACACAATGTATCATCATAATATGAAAAGAAATTATACCGACAAAAATGCCAATTGAAATTGACTGACATGTTCAAAGAGTGAATTATCCCTTCTATGCTGCCAGAAACATAATTCACTATGCATGTAAAAGTAAGTAGATAGACCCTATCTTTGTCATCCAATCAAGACCATGCTAATCAAAACACTGGTCAGCTGTGCTACTATTAGTGCTATTTTTGAGATTCCGGCATTTTGGATCCCCTTATCTGTATCTCCCATCAGTACTTCCCATCAGTGATTGCATTCAGATAATAAATGCTGGTAGATATACCTCTATAAAGTCAAGTGCTGTAGGTGAAAGTCAAGTGCTATAGGTAAAAGTAGAGGCAAGAAGGCAAAAGAGTTTAAGATTAAACTTTTCCACGTGTACCATAAATTCAGTGACAGAGAATCAGACCATGAGGATAGAAAAGCTTTCCTATGGATATAACAGAGCTCCCTTGAGATGAAAACACACACACACACACACACACACACACACACACACACACACACGTGCGTGCACAAACATACATGCACAAACAAAACTGCTGCAAAATGGGAACTCTGAACCCTGCAATCAGCTTATCTTATGGTTCAATATGACCATCTAGGTAAGAAGAAAATGAGGCCAAAAACAGCCTATGGTTTCTGTCTTTTGGCAATGTCAAATATGAATAGAATTCTACTTATTTAGTGATATATAGAGAAACAACAAAATAAGGCATGTAAATAAATTCCTACAGTGAAAAAAAGAAAAGAAAATCTATCCTTTAGAATTAGAATCAGTTTTGAAAAAAGGTTCAAATTAATAACTACATTATTTAGGAGAAAAAAGAGCTATGGAGTTTGACATCAACATCAGAAAGCAAGACAATGACATGATTTCAATACAGAAATAAGCTGAAATGCAAATATGGGGCATAAAGGGAGAACAGTAGAATGAGGAGGAGTCAGAAAGGCAACTAATAATATTGTATTTACATTTGTAATGGCATCAAGGAAAAGTTAATACATACATCACAGAAATAATGAAAGGCTATTACTAAAAGCAAATAACAAGGGCAAAGGGAAAAGCTGAAAAGTGTCATTTTTTTGAGGAGGGTTGAGAAGAGAGAGGAACATGAACATTTGTAATACAAGAAATATTAAAAAACAAAGTCGAAGGAAAAACATCAAAATTGGAAAAATTTAAGGACATCTAAAACTGGATCAGGGTATTCCAGGTAAAATAACTAACTAAAAAGAGATGATGCCTTACTAGGGAAAAAAAAGAAAGGCATTAAAAAATGTTCTACATGCTCTAGGCAGACAAACAGGTTGCTTACAAAAAGAAAACCTCAGACTTCTACATGTAAAGGGAGACTGGAGACATAGCTATAATCCTTTGAGAAAATGACTTGGTTTAGAAGAAATACTTGCACATTTATCTCTCATTAAAAAAATAGAAATGAATTCTCAAGTACATAAAAACTCAAAAGACATCATCATAAACTTTTGTTTGAAAACCAAAGATTTAATATTGACTCCAGGTGACTTAGGGGAGACAAATTTAAGAACTCAAAGATAAAAAAAGCTTTAGAATTATTAAGAATTATTATTGTGATTATTACTACTCAGAATTATTATTAAAAAGAATAGTTTTAACATTTACTGGGTGCTCATTCTGTACTCAGTACTTGATGTGAATTATCTCATCTTTACAACGGCCTTTGATGTAATACTATCATCTTTCCCTATGGGCAGTGAGTATACTGAGGCCTAGAGGCATAAAAACATTTTCCCCAAGATTGCTACAGCTTACAAATGTCTTGCTTGAATTCAAGCTAGCAACTTCAGTCATTACACTAAAAATTTCCCTTACTATGTTTGAACCACAACATCAAGTTCAGATGAATTACTTGTAGCCTGGTGTCAAAACTTGGTTCAGCTGTTTCTTTTCTAGTTTTACACTTTTGTTAGTTCCCAACAAAGTGTTTCCTTTACTGCATAATTTATACAATGTCTATGGCCACATGTAACCCCTTCTTTATCAGAACTTACTGGTTGTGACTAACATGTATATAGCGCTTACCAAGTGAGAGGCATTCTTCTAAGCAATTCTTACATATCAACATATCCATCCCCTTTTTATCAAGAGAATGTGAAGCATAGAGACAGCAGAGCGCTTGTCCCAGGTCACTCAGCTTCCTCGTGGCAGAGCCTGGATTTGACCTTAAGCACGATGTAATACTGTTCTCATTAAAATTGCTGGGACACAGGGGATTTTTTTCTTCACATAATTAGAATTGTGTGAAGAATTATCATTTTCGTTTCCAAGGAACTTGAGAAATTACTTTCATATTTTTAAATCTTATGTTAAATAATTTGATCCCTTGTTTTTGTTCATTGAGAAAAAGTAATAAATCAACCTAATCACAGAAATAGCCTTTCTCAACAAGTCCCAATGTATACCTTCTTCCATCAAAAATATCCTTCTAATGATCTGTGACAATCAGAATATAAAAGATATTGTCAATATATGTGGAAAAAAGGAAATCAGAAAACACATTAAAATGTTAAGACGTTATATCTGTTCATAAAATTATATTTTCTTCTTTATCCTACCAGTGTTTTCTTAATTTTATCACCTTCCCTCTAAATTACTATACTTATATTTGTAATATGCAAACACAGCTAGGTAAAAAATAGCGCATAGGAATACTGAAAAGAAAGGTAATAGAATGTTAAGAGTGTTTATTCCTAGATGGTAAGGCTGTATATACATTTTTAAAAATGTTTCTTCTGAATTGTTCACATTATTCATAATTAGAATACCTTATTTTTATAATGGAAAAATCATTATTTTTAATTAAAATAATTGCGTTCTATCATCACATAAATGTATGCATGGTAGATCATTTTCAGTAGAACAGGCCTCACCCATGTCATCCACATTCAGAAACTGCTAAAGCTCTGCCCTGGGTCATGAGAAGCCTTCAGGTTTGCTTCCACTATTCTGTGCTTTACCTAGAATGGAAACACTGTTTATAGTGTCAAACCTCCTAGTACACCAAACCACATTAAGAAAGTTTCAAGGGTTTTGAAATCTCAACTGTGTCATATTTTAATTGAAGCCTATTTAGATAATCTTTCTCACATATAATCTTAACATGTTTTTACAAAGGAAATAATTTATCAAAGTAGATAGTGAATATTATATACTTACTTATATATTTGAAATATTTATTTAAATATTAAAAATACCTAGAGTAAAGCAGTTCATGTGAAGTCTATGTTTTTTATTCTGGGTAATTTACTCAATTCATAGTGACACATAAAGATAGCTTTGTTTGAGGTTTAAGAAAAAAAAATATTTGACAAATATTTATTAGAAGAACATCTTGCCAGAATCCCATTAAGTAAAAAACCAAAATAACCTCTTTGTTTTTTTAATATTAGTGAATAAGAATGAAAGAGCATACATAAATATTCTAAACAACTGTAAACGCAAATATGTTGTTTACTGGGGAAATTCCAGAAAGAATATTTAAATATTTGTGTTGAATGAAATATCAGACATACTTTTAATCATGCACTAGTAAATATTGGTTTCTTTATCTTACCTCACAATCATCACTTATTAGATCAGAAGTAATATCCTATAGGACAATCTTCTATAACCCAGAATTTAGTGATCAGTTTGGCATTAAATAAAAGCCTTGAGATGAGGAGTCATCTAAATTTAGTCTCGAAGACAATTCAAATCTGAGTATAATCATCATTAGTACTCAAGCAATTGTCATGAGCTTGCCTTACATATTGTGAATGATCTCACACATTACAAAGAGTCTGTAATCTACAGACTCTAAGGCAATCTGCATAATTTCATTCTCACACAAAGCAAGATAAAAATTCATGCATTGAGATTTTGAGACTGGACTATGCCTTGAATCTTAATGTTGAATTTGAACATTAGGAAGGAAAGGAAAGTCAGGAGAAGAGAGAACAGGGTAGAAGAAGTAGTGGTCTGGTGGCAGAAATAATAACATTTATTTGATGTGATCATTCATTTATTCATCCATTTAAAAATATGTTTGAAGCATCTAGTATTAGGGACTGAGTATGCAAAGATAAGCAAGGCAACCAGGCTTCCAGTATTAATGTAACTCAAAATCTCCTACCTGGCAAATACATAGATTATAAGCTCTAGTTCCTGATCCTAATTCCTTTTACCCCAAACTGGAAATTGCCACTTAAAAATAGAACACCTAGTTCTTTGGAGATATCCTTAAAACCACAGTTCTTCAAAAGAATCCCTGCAAGCAAACTAAGGAAAGTTTTACTCCAGTTACTAACTGGGATGCAGCTCTTTTTAAAGAAAATCATTCAAAAATAAGGACAGATGGGGGAAGGAAACTTCGTGAGGTGATGGATGTTTGTGACATTGATAGTGATAATGGTTTCATGGGTGTATACTTTTCTACAAATACATCAAGTCGTCCACATTAAACATCTACAGTTTCTTTTTAGTTGCTTCATACCTTGATAAAGCGATTAAACAAAAAGAAATACAATTGTTCCAATGCTCGTTGTGCAGTTCAAAATATATTTAAAATGTTTTTAAAACTTTTCTGAAAGTAGTGACCTACTCGCCTGTTTCAAGTTCTTCCTCCAGCTCATCCTCCCAGGTTCATTTGCCAAACTAGCATGTCTGATAAAATAGTTCCCTTTTAAGACCATCCAAAACCATGCACTACATTCAAATCCATTTGGTTTCTTTTGATCCTGTGCATGCCAAACATTCCCTATGTGTGTGCTATCACACCCTGCTCTTGTCCTTGCACGGTCCTCGCACAGATGTTATCTTCCCCTGATGTCACTTCTTTCTATATTCAACCATCAGTCTTATTACCCTACAGACACCTTCCCCAAGATGCCTTCTCGGAGCCACTAAAAAGAATTAACTCCTGCTTTCCTCATAATTTCCTCAGACGAAATGTGTCCCTTCCTTCCTTCTTTCTTTCTTCCCTTCCACAAAATCCTAATTTTATTTATAATAAATCCAAGCTCCTTACCATGACTCCTTACAGGATTGAGCCCTGTGGCAGAATCTCACTGAGGTGGTTGCCAATGAGTCATGCACTTGTACAGTCCTCTCCCTTTGAGTGAGATGGAAACTATAACTTGCTTCTAACCGAATCTAGCAACAAAAATAGGACAGTCACTTCATAATTACATTACATTATATAAGACTCTGTCATAGCAGTCTGGAATAAGAAATACTTTTGCTGGCCTTGAAGAAGTCAGATGCCATGTTATGAGAGGGCCTTTGTGAGGGCTATGTGGCAAGGAACTTTGGGTGACATATAGGAGCTGAGAGGGCCCCTAGCAGCAAGAAAATGGGGACCTCAGTCCTACAAGCTCATGAAACTAAAACCTGCCAACAACCACATGAACTGAGCTCCAGAAAGGAATACACTGATCCACAGAAACTGTGTATTAGATAATAAATGTATGTTATTTTATAATCCACTAATTTTGTGGTCATTCGTTATGCAACAGTATAAAACTAATACAAGTAAATACCTTTTTCTCTAATGCTTCTGTACAGCAGAAGCAACCATCAACAAAACAAAATGGCAACCAACTAAATGGGGAGAAGATATTTCCAAGCAACACCTCCGATAAGGGCTAATATCCAAAATATATAAAGAAGTCATACAACTCAACAACACCACCAAAAAAAAACCAATCCAATCAAAAAAAAAAATGGACAGAGGATCTGAACAGACACTTCTCCCAAGAAGACATACAAGTGGCCAACAGATATATGAAAAGATGTTCAAATTCACTAGCTATTAGGGAAATGCAAACTCGAAGTGTCTATCAGTAGATGATTGGATGAAGAGGATGTACATATATGCAATGAAATACTACTCAGCCATAAGAAAAGATGAAATACTGCCTTTTGTGACAACATGGTTGAATCTTGGGAACACCGTGCCAAACAAAATGAGTCAGATGGAAAAGTCAAGAACAATATAATTTCATTCATACATGGGGTATAAAACTGAAAGCAACAAATGAACAAACAAACAAAAATTCATAGATACAGACAACAATATGGTGGTTACCAGAAGGAAAGGGGGATGGGGCAAGGTAGAAAAGTAGAAAGGGGGTCAAATATTTGGTGACAGAAGTAGATTTGACTTTTGGGGTGTGAACACACAATACAATATACAGATGATGTATTATGGAATTGTACACTTGAAACCTATATGATTTTATTAACCCATGTCACCCCAATCAGTTTAGTAAAAAAAAAGCTTCATTATTTTCAAATGAATAGTTTTGCTCTAAAATGATACTATGTGTGGATTTTCTAATGCTACTTTCTGTTAAAAAGATCTCCATTTTACGCCTTCCATTGTAAGTAACCTATAATGAATGAAACATTACAGCTAAAGTGAAGTTATCTCAAGGTCACTTTCCCGTGGATAGACTGTTCACTGATGACAGCTGATCAGTGACTCATAAAAGTGTTGTGCTGGGGTTCACTTGATAGTCTAATGGTGATGTATCTACCTTATTTTCATGTTCAGTAATGATACTAATATAGAGTGTGAAAATCCACTAACAAGACCCCCTGAAGAAATAATTATGTTCCATAAAAAGGTATGACCATGCCATTAATGATGTTTTGAAAGGTTTATTGGATCCTGGGAACCCTGCCCTGTAAATAACCAGACTGCCACTCATTTACTAAAGAAAGTAGGTGAAAGTAAATCTTTCAAAAGGATGTACAAAAAATAGCCAATTTCTTTTGGAAGTTAAACATATTTGTCCTTGAACTCCGAGTAGTTCATAAATATTTCCTTTGACAGATTTTTTTTTATTCTCACATATTTCTCTGTGGTTAATTGTGTAAAACTTTCACTCTTTTAAATGTCAAATTGTTATTTCTTATTTATACACCTGGACAATTGCTACTCTCTAAATATGTTATTTAGAGTTATTTTCAGAGTATAGCAAAACTATATAGCTACTATTGTATTAAAAGTTTTATACAAAGATATATTTTCTTAAAGCAATTTTTTTCTCAGTATGGAGTACTGCATTATAACACACTGCTAGAAAATTATTATGAAATGTCAAACATCTATTAGGGTCCATATTACTTTTCATAATAATATATATTTTTTGAACACCTACTGTGAGTATTATACTGTACTGTATACTACAGAAGCATATAAAGTGCAGAGAGAACAAGTTCCTAACCTTGAGGAGCCTGTCACCATTCTGGCTGGATAATAGTAATGGCATATTCATGTAAAATAAAGAAAAATGATAAGTAAAATGTAAATGAATATAGGCATTGGTCATTACAAAGAAAAAAATATTACGATATTTATGTTCTCTAATACCTGAACAGAAGAATCACATATCTTTATTTTTCTAAAATTAGTCAGAATTTAGTCTTTATTTTTCTAAATTAGAATAAATCTAGATCAGTGTGCAGTAATCTATCTATTGGGAAAATCAAGCAAATCTTTATACTAATAAAGAAGGAAATTTAACTTACCAAAATTAACTCTGTTAAGGCTGAAAAGACTAAACAGATATATTTTCATAGAAGAAATAAAATTGTAAAAGAACTCATTCAAAAGATTAGTATCAGGGACAAATAGCTCCACCAAATAATTTTACCAAACACTTAAGACCAGTTAGAATGCAAGTGATCAAAACATTAAAATTTATTTTAGTAAGCAAGAATAATATTGGTATATAACCTGATAAAGATAGTAGACAACACAGGAAATTACAGATTAATATTACTTATAATTATCATAAAAATTCAAACTAACATATTAGTGACCAAATTCCAATACAACCATTAATACACCATGTCTGTTATGGACTGAATGTTGTGTCTGCCCATTATTCATACGTTGAAGTTCTAACCTCAATGTGATAATATTTAGAGATGGGGCCTCTGTAGGAATATTTAAAATTAAATGAGGTCGTAAGAGTGGGGCCCTGATTCACAGGATTAGTGTCCTTTTAAGAGACACCAGAGAATTCCTTTGCTCTTTGTCCAGATTTAGTGAACTTTCTGTCACTTGTCATTATTCTTTTTTTCAGATTGCCACATCAACAAATACCCATGAAAGAGTTGATATATGAATTAACATATGAAGAATGAGTAGTAGACAAGACAAGCAGAGCATTCCTGATAGGAACAATGCTGTCAGAAAAAGTACAGGGGTAGAGCCACTAACAGGAGGATATTTGTATGCAGTCAAAAGCTAGAGGAGCTGTGAAGGATGCTTGGGGGGAAACCGGTAAGCATTGGCCAAAGGAGATACACTCATTCTTGTCAATGTAACTGCGGGTCAAAGAACCGCAGTGTTAGGCATCTCTGAAGTTTCCAGTAGAATTCACTATAAGGAAAGAACAACCTTAAAGTTAGCCAATATTAGAAAACATGCATTAGAATAGACCCCATAAAGACAGCCTATGATTTCCTCTAGCAGTGTTTAACCTTCTGCATCACCAAGGACAACCTCTTTTGAATCCACTAACTTTGAACCTTGGAATCATCATTTCCTCATTCTTTCCATATAATCCATTGTTAATTTTAAGAATGTCATGTTTCCACATTTACTGTGAAAAATTCTAATTCTAGTCTGCCTTGCACACTGCGCCGTCTTATGCTGATCTCCGGGACAAACACAAAACTACATGCTCAATAACTTAGATTCCAACACTGCGAAATGAAGTACCAAGTACTGTGTTTATTACGTAGCACTCGTGCGTTTGCTGTTACAGTAAATGGTTCAACTATATGTGATAAATTGCACAACTTGGCTCTTGTTTCATTAATTTATTTAATCTAGGGCTTCATTTAGTAGCCCATCCAAAGGAAGGTATGGCCATTTTTTATTAATGACCAATTCCTTGTAAATATTTGTGATTCAGAAAAACAGTCCTACATAAACCCCATTCACCCATTCATGTACTTCATCATTTATTTATTCAAAAATATCTTTTTGAGCATCAGCCATGTGTTAGGCAATGTTCTAAACACTGTGGTATAAAAATGAAGTTTGTGAGTTCATGGAGCTTACATTCTAGTGAAGGGAGACAGAAAAACAGAAATAAGACAAACTGACTAGTGATAAATGCAATGAAGAAAACAACACAGGGTAATTCAATGGAGGAGGATGGCGTGAAAGGGGCTACTTTAGATTGAATGGTCCGAAAAGACCTCTCTGAGGGTGCAGTGATGAGCTTGACCAGATAATTAGAAATCAAACATGTGACTGAGAATTGCAAATGCAAAGGCCCTAAAGTAGGAGCAATTTGGGGATAAAATAGAACAGAAAGCAGGATCAGATTAAAATCTTCCTGTTGATGTCCATGTTTCCTGAATCTTGGTGGCCAGCAAGGGTGTGGTATGTATGTTTTGTTAAGAAAATACTAATATGTAGTTTTATTATAAAACTAAGGAGGCCTACAAAAGAATCATGAGGAATTCACTTCAGGAGGATGTATGGATATTGTGCAAAATGTAAAACTGTATCATAGACTTGAACTGACTCCTAGTTTTGCCCCAGTGAGCACTCTTGTATCCAATTAAGCCAGCTGACTGCTTTTGTCCTTATGTAACCAATCTATGTACATTTAAAGCAGCAGAAGAAACATTCCCAAATGACTCCACATTTTGACTTGAAATCAGTGCTTATTTCAAACTGAAGCTTAATGCTAGAAAAGGCTCACTTTATCTCTAGCACATAAAATTAAGGGAGACTGTTTACAAAGGTAAAAGAAAGTGGAGAGCTCACTTTATCCAGGGAATTCAGTAAACATAAAGATCCAATTTAGGTAATTTATATGAAAAGTCCAATTGCTCAAATTATGTTTAATTGTGAATTCTCACTTGTCTTTGCAGATGCAACAAAGCAATCTATAGTCATTTACACTGGAAATCTCCCATAGCTGTATCTTCATATTTTCAAACAGTTCAGGGATTTTAAAAAGTTTGATATAAATATAAACATATTTATACATATTTTGTCAAATGATAGAATATTTAGAGATATCTAAATGACAAGCTATATTTTTAGATGTGATTTTCACATGTGATAGCCACTACTTATGACTTCAGTGTCTTAATGACATAAAATAATGGTATGATGACTGAGAAGTTAGTATCCAATACACACTGCTAGCTATTCCCATAATAGAGAGGAGCTGTTAGCATTATAAAATGACAGTGAATGACTACTGAGTTTACATAATGTTTTGAAACTTTAGGAACATTTTTAAACCTACCTGGATAAAATTTATTTCACATTAACGATTTGGGTTTTCTTTTCTTCTATTGGATTCGTAAAGCATCAAATCACTTAATACATTTCTTTTTATTTTAGGCATATTTGAACATTTTGAGAATTTAAAAGTAGAGAGACTAGTAAAATGAACCACTTCCTCCATTTCCATAATAAGCAATGTGTGGCAAAACTTGTTCCATGTATATTCACACATACATATCCCTCCCACCCTCCACTGGGTTCCTTTGAGATAAATTCCAGAAATTATACAATTACATCTATAAGTTTAACGTTTTTCTTAAATCCTTAAAAGATACCACTCAAGTTGCAGGAATTTTTTTCCCCTGAATCCCTTTTAGTTTTTCTCCCTTAGCAAATGATAAGACTCATTAGACTCACAAATCTGTCCTCGTTTCCTTTAAATGTTAGTCCAAAATTTCTTTCAGAACATCCTGGTCCCTTAGCCCTTTAAGAGTAAAAATATTTCTCAGTCATAAGGCACAGTCAGCCCCAGTTTTTAGCGCCCCAACAGGATGAGCGAAAAGAGACAGTGGGAGATGACCCAACAATCTTTGCCATAAATCACCAGAATTTACCCTTCATGTCGTTTAGCTTTATCATTCCTGTATTTCCCCCAAACTCCACTCTCCTAATCCAGTACTGTGAAATTGAACTATGAGGGGAGAGTGGGACATCTACCTCTGTCACTGGTTACCGAGTGATGGGAAGATTATTGTTTTACTTCTCAATCTTTTCATTTCCCTGGGGTCATTTTTAATTTGTGTCTGCATTATATTTCTTTGATTCAGATTAAGAGTAACTTTCTTGAAGAAATTTCAGTTGGAAATAAGGGAATTGGGATATGGGGGTGGGGGGGAAGAGAAGGGTGAAACATCAACACCACATTACCCAACCAATGATCACACATGAACACATTTGAATTTTTAACTACCACTGAAAATGTAAATGAAGAAACTTGTATTGTGACATACAGAATGTCATCATCAGAGTCTTATTTAGCATTAAAAAGATTTAAACCAAAAACATACTTACTGAAATAACAGTCTATAGTTAGATGCAAGTACATCTCTATAAAATCAATTGTCCTCTTTTTAATCTTGTATTCTCCATGGGCTATAAAACATGTCCACTCAAATAAGACATAATCCTCTCCATGTAGCTATATTAACCATCAGCACTCCTCTTAGGTACAACCCTGAGTTTACCTGGCCTTTTTCTTTTCTTTCTTTCTTTCTTTCTTT
>NW_017731569.1:2420649-2450450 GCF_001890085.2 Hipposideros armiger
AGAAAGAAAGAAAGAAAGAAAGAAAGAAAGAAAGAAAGAAAGAAAGAAAGAAAGAAAGAAAAGAAAGAAAGAAAGAAAAGAAAAGAAAAAGTTCCAAGAAGCATATTAGGATAATGGAAAGAAATGCCCTCAAGAACTTGGAAACATAAGAAAAAAATGTCACTCTAAAAAAAAAAATCACCATATAATGGATAAGAGAGAAATGCAGTCCTTTAAGAGCCAGTTTCTGAGTGTGTCTTAGCAGGCGCTGACAGAAGGACTAAGAACTGCCTCATGCAGGGGGCAGTTGGTCAGCCTGAGACGAGGGGGGGAGGCAAGCATGGTGTATGCCCCCCCTGCACTGGCCAAGGAGACAGTGCTTCTCAGGATAATCTGGTCCATCTGGAGCAGAAACAGCATCTCTAACCCTGAGGAGCAAAGTGAACCCTGCAGAGGTTATAGGACTCACCTCAGACATGCTGCTATCTATTACCAGAGCATAATTAAGAATCCAGGTCTGAGTCCTTTTACTCCGTGTCTCTTAATCTAAATAGTTGTTCTCAACTTGTGGCTCCCAAATCTGCAGCCTGAACATCACCTGGGAACTGGTCAGAAAAACAGATTTTTTACTCCATCCCAGATCTACTGAATCAGAAACTCAGAGGAGGGTCCAGCAATATGTGTTTTAACAAGTTCTTCATGTAATTCTGATGCATATTAAATTTGAGAGCCATTGTTCTAGGACCAGAGCACAATGTCTTGCAAATGTAGATATTTGAGACATAATTGTTAAGTAATTTCCAGGTGATGCTGCACTTTTTCTCAATCTTTAAGATATTGAGATAGGGATAAAAATTGAAGTATGTCTTAAATATTCTTTCTGAGTTGGATGGAGTATAGAGAGAAAACCTAAAACAGTTTCATCTTGCAAATTCCTCCAGCATTATACATTGTATTTTAATTAAAATCCCACTGATAATTAATCAAAGCACAATGCTTCTGTGGAGAGGATGAAGTTTCTCTGCTGATAAATTGTTATGTAGGTAATCCACTGGTGATAATTAAAAGTTAACTATAGTAAAGAAAACAGTGATGAAAATTGTTAATGCTCAGATATTAAGGCATTGCACTGGATTTAAATGTTGCTCTAAAAAACTTTTCCTGATTAATTGATGTGTGCTTAATAATTCTTGAAGCCACTTTTTTTTTCAAAATGCAATTATGAATAGTGTTACATCTGTACAGGTTTTTATTGTTTCCCGTGAATTTATTCCTATAAACCTCAAAACAACCTCAGCAGGCAGCTCAAGGACACAAAATGGCTCTCCCAAAGTCACATAGCTGATAGGTGGAAGAGCTTGTGTAAACCAACATATGCATGAATAATTTAGAGTTTCCCTCCAAAATTCAATCATACAGATTCTACTCATGCTTTAAACAAAAAAAGGGACCCAACACTTTTTGAGGTTTAACTGTTGTTCACGGACCTGGCTTTTCTAAATGGTTTGCTATGATTCTGTGTGCTAATCACAGGTGCCTTTGTGCTAAAACAATTAAAAAAATCACTGTTCTGCAAGAAAAATGGAATTCATTTTCAAGTTTTGCAAATTGGTTTCTATTTGCACGTCCTTTTGTGGGATTCCAAAGTCAGAGCTGCCTGGGTGGCAGTTAGTTTTTTTATTTATACTAACTTGAACTGACACTAATTTGAGACAGTAACTATAGACTTGGTGAGAATATGCAGAAAAATTATTAACTTTTCCATAATAAACTTAGTGATGATTGGTCTCTGCAAAGTTTCCTCTTAATCAAATTTCTATTCCATGTGGCAGACAGAAAATGCCTTCCCACCAAATATTAATATTTTATGCTCACTGGTGTATTCCCCTATCATATTCTATGATATGAGTGTTTTGAAACATCATTGCTGTGTTAGTACTTAAGTGTTTTAAAATTTCTTGGATCATGTATCAGGGAACCAGTATTATGATATCCAGTTATGAGTTTGCAATTGAATGTTCCAGACCACTGCTTTAGAAGCCTGTAACCACTGCACAATCATTATACAATAACCCACAGTCATCCATGAGCTCATGAGGTTTTTCTTTATTTCTTGTTTTACTTTTGTTTCATCAATATTCCTCATTTTAATGAGCCTTTCAGCTTGTTGGAAGCCACCAGAAAAAAAAATGTATTTCAGTATGTGTGTGTGTGTGCATGTGCATATGTGTACATATATGTGTGTGTATGTATAGCTATTACAATGACATTTGGTTTTGATTTTTGTTTCAAATAAATATCCAAAATAGCTCCAGAGTTTCCAAAACTACTACTTGGGACTTGAATACAAATAAAGTCTTTTTTTTTAATTTTACACATTACAAAAGACCTGCATTGACATGGTGAGCCTATAACTTTCAATAAGCAAAAGATCACTGTTCCTTGATTTTCATAAGCATGCCATGAATTTCTTTTTCAATGATAGGCTTCTGAGATTAATAGAATTAGTTGGCATTGCCTGCCACACATACCGACAGCACTGCTATTTGTCAAGAAGCATTCAGAGCACCTGGAAGAAGGCAAACTTGGATTCTAAAAATAGTGACAGGTAATCCACCTAGAGTCATGAAAATACAATATAGAGTAGTAAGAGGCTGAACAGATTATGAACACTGCTGTTTTAATTTATAGATGGCTGCACTGAGGCCCATTAAAGTAGATAACTTGCTCAAGGTCACAGATGGCTCTTTAAAATTTCTTGGGTCATATTTAAAAAAATCAATGTTTCTGTGACCTTGGGAAAGTTATCTAATATCATGATATAGTTCAGTATTATGGGAAAAACTCAAATCTAGAATTCTCAGTGCTAATAAAAAAAATGGGGCTCAAATTTATTCATTATTTACTATATACTATGAGTTGTATTCTACTGTTATCTATGTTCTCAGTTTTGTCATGTCAACTAATTTTCATTTATTACTAAAAAATAATAGTAATAGGAGCGACCTTTTATTGAGTACCTATTATATACCACACATTCTATATACGTTATTTCAAAATTTTGCTAATATATTAGACATATTGGATAATAAAATACACCAAGCATGAGAGATATATCAAGGTAAAGAAGTCAGAAAGAAAAATGCCACAGTATGAAAAGACGTAATTAAATCAGTATAAAACATCCATAAAAGTATAGAACAAATGCCAATCACTGGATGAATTATAGTTATAGGACAGAATGTAAATGCTATGCATTTTGATCCTTTAAAAATAGTAATAAGATTAATATAAAATATGAGCAAGATGGGGAAAAACATGGAAGTGAAAGTGAGCTTATTGCTTCATCTTTCATATTATATTTCAGAGAAAATAGAATCAGTGTGGCACTTCATATTTCATATTTGAGAAGCAATAGATCTCAATTAATATTGATAAATCAAGAAATAGAAATGTATGCATATTATTTAAACTCACCTATATTATTCAAAGCTGTGCAAAGTATTTAAAGCAGGGAAGAATACCAGATGATGGATATTGTGGACTGGCTTGCTCAGCATTGTTGTATTTGTAAATGCCTCTCTCTAGCTCAGGGAATAGACAGCTAAAATCTACATTTCCCAGACTTCCATGTGCTAGGGTTCCAGATATATTTTAGTCTCTGCCAGACATATGCATTCCCTGAGATGTGAAAATGGAAGTGAGAAAGAGAGAGGTAGAGTACAAAGCATTCATTTTCCAATAGAGATCGCAGTGGAAGCAATGTGGCCCGGGGAAAAGCACTAACCACAATGGAAATGGCAGTTTCCCTGATTGTGACAAACTGAGTATCATGGTCACATCTTTCTGTTTCAATAGTTTCTTGCAGACGTTATCTCAGGTTTCTCAACCATAATCATGGCTGAGCAGTGCAATCCTAGGAACACAGACCAGAGCCTGCTCTTCTAGCCTTCCCAACAATTTCACAAACCACTGAAGTATGGGGTAGTAAATCCTCTTCTGCTTAACCTATCTACAGTGGTCCCTGCTGTCTGCAGCAGGATCCTAGCACATACTCTCTCTCATTTCTCTTCCACCACTCTTTCATTTTGTTTTGTGCCCTTGTCTCTCCCTCTCTTTCTCTCTCTCTCTCTCTCTCTCTCTCTCTCTCTCTCTCTCTCTCTCTCNCACACACACACACACACACACACACACACACACACACCATAGAGCAAAAGATACACAGAGAAAAATATAAAATGATGGTTTTAAGATCAAGCACAGTAATTATAACAATATAGGCAAATGAGATGGATTCACCTTGTATCATATTAAATTTACAAAAGATACAGAAACAGATGCAATCATAATGACGTGGCACTAAAACAATAGGTAAAGACGCAATTTGAGAGATGCAAACAAAGAGATATCAGTTAATAGAGATATCAAATTGAATTGCAAAACATAAATAAATTAGACAACTAATGGCTCTTCAAAATGATAAAACTGAAATGCCACAACGAATCTCTAAGCATCAGGTGACGTGGAACCAAAGTACAAGTAGTAAAAATTACTGTAAGTACAAGAAGAAATTCAGAAACAAAATAGTAACAAAAAATCTTATTTTGCCTCTCTAGACAGGGGTTGGCAAACTTTTTCTGTAAAGGGCCAAATAGTAAATATTTTAGGCTTTGAAGGCTGTATGGTTCCTGTTGCAAATATGCAACTCTGCCAGAGACAGTCAATAAATAAATAGGTGTGGCTGGGTTCCAATAATTCTATTTACAGTAACAGGCTACAGGGGGTTTGCCCACTGTCTGTGACTTGTCAACTCTATAGATCATAATTGATCAACTAAGTAAGCATGCAGATCTGAAAAATGTAATAAGATTGATGTAATTTCTATAAATGGACCACAATTCCATGTAAACAGGAAATGAACTTTCAAGTTTTGTTGGCATATTAACAAAAATTGACACTGCAAAAGCAGTTGATACCATTTACCAAGTACTTTCTATGTGTTTGGAACTAGGAAGTTCACACTCATATAATCTCATGAAGTAAGTACAATTATTTTTATATCCATTTTACAGCTACAAAGCCTTATGGTAGGTTTAAAAATAATGTTTCTGCTTCTCTCCCACTACCCCTGTGCTTGCTCCTTAATATTCTACTAAATAAGTTTTGAATATGTAGGTTTCCTGTTTCTTTACCTTTATCCTTGGTGTTCATTTTGCCCACAGGGCCCTCTCCTGGCGTTTGCAGCATCAAATTTCACCCCTCATATAAGGTTCAGCTCAACAATACTATGAAACTTTCCCTTTTTCTTTTCAAACTGAAGAAACCTCTGTCCCCCTCCTATATACACACTCAGAGGGCTTTGTTCTTCTCTGGTTGGAGTTATATTATCCTCTATATTGTGTGTCCTTTTGCCTCTTTTATTTTTTTTGAAACCATTAGATATGTGGACTTACTGTAGTGATTGTAATTTTTAAATCATTCGTGTTATATAATAACGTGAAAAGTAAACATTCATATATGAATTGAATTTACCAGGTTACTTTTCCTTTTCATAATGAGTTAAGTATAATATATCAATCTTCATTTTATCAGATGATTATTATCAGGGATATTATTAGAGTTCACTCAATAATAGGTAAGATTAATTTATCTATGAATTGATTGATAGATATATTAACACATATATATGAATATGATATAATTATTATACATAACTGATAAGTTATGTGTATGTTTGTGTGTATTATGTACATATATAATTACTATTATGACTAAGGATAATATGGATAAGGACAATTATGGCTAAGAATAGGTTTTTCTACAGAAATGTTTGAATCTTCTATTATAATGTCACAATGCCTTTAGACAACGTAATGATTATATATGTAATTTTTCACATTGGGAAGGGAAAACATGGTAGAAGAGGGACCCATACAAGAGAGACACGTGAGAGCTACATGTGGTTCAGTTGAATTAAGTGGTACAGGAAAGAGACATTCTTAGGTTGGGTTCCCTCTTGGGCCAGAACTTACTCTGCAGTTTTCCCATCAGACAGAGAACCAAGTGGCAAACCCCAGAGCCATCATGTTCACACTAACGAGTTAGTGCTGCTCTAGCATTACCAAACTGTAACTAATTCTCCACATAGTTTCCCTGTGAAGCAGCCATTCCACCAGATGTGAAAAGCTCTCTGTAAACATTTCTAGCGGGCATGTGCAATCACAATACAATATGTAACAGATATGCCCACGGAATTTAATTTCACGAAAGAGTGAGGATTCAGAGAATCAGTAGAATAGCTTATGACCAAATGAGAGTTTTACAAAGCTACCCAAAGTTTCTTCAAGAGAAGCCTCCCTCACTGTATTTTTGTAGACTCATAGGTAAATATAGTCCTTCTGTGATGAAAAAAATTAAAATGTTTGCTTATTATTTTATTGTTGGTAGTGGCAGCTCTTGGCTTGCAGGGAGTGGGTCCATGAGCTAGCTCTCAGAACATTTGTACTAAACAGTAAGAAATCTTGTAAGGAAGCACACATCTAAAATGAAAAATGAGAACTAGAGAGAACACTCCCTATTCCCTATTCTTCTGGAAAATGCAAATCATTCAAACAAGCTTTCAAGAATCTCAGTGTTGGAAATGAGCTCTAATGAGCAAGTCAGTAAAGGTTTACTTAAAATTAAGGGGACTTGGTGAGTTGTCCCTTCTATCTCTTTTTCCCTCAAGGCAGAGGACAGCACTTGACAAACACTAGCTAATTAATCTTCATACCACCTCCATGACACAGGCTTGATGAAAGAAACCAATATCTTTTCTGACATTACAGAGAAAGATGGAACCCAAGCATTTCATTTCCATGTGGAAAACTGTTTTGACCACACTCTGGCCTCAAAGGGAACTGGGAGCCCCTGGATCTATAAAAAGGAGAACACATTTCGTTTTCCTCTAGGGAGTAATATTCCCGAATTGGAGACGGAGGTGGCCTTTACACTTGGTCCCACAGCACACGGACTAGAAAATGCTACACAGGCAGTTTTAGAGAGAGGATTTGCTAAAAAATACTTTAGGAGCATCTGCTGAGCAGTTGTGCATAGAAACCTGTAGATCCATTGGGACCAAGGACATAATTCTTCACCATGTTCTTCATTTGCAGAATGGTGAATGATGAAACAGGACTGGCTTGGGGGTCATCCCAGGAGGACCAGGAGGTCATACCTTGCATGCTAATTCAGAGTGGTAGAAACTCACTGCTCTGAAAGTCTGTGACAAGGACTCCGGGGCCAAAACCAGCCTCAACAGGGACAGCAATAGCTCCACTGGAAAAGGAAACTGGAGTCAACACACAAAGCTGCCCTTGATTTTCCCAACCATTTTTGTTAAAGACAGATGAGGGAGCTTGCCCCAGGTCACACAGCTGGTAAAACCTGGGTCTTCTGGTTCCTAGTCTAGTATCCTTTCAAATCATCTACTTCAAAGTAAAAAATCTATATGTAAAAAATAATAATAACTATGTTTACAAAGAAAGTACATCAATTGTGCATCCATAGAACAGAATTTAATAATGCACAAGGAAAGATCTGCTCACTTTTACCATTTAGAATGACAGAAACTGGGTAATAATAATTAGGATACTAAATACAAATAACATTATCACCACTCAGAATAGCAGAGCAACTAAAAATGGCATTAATGACTAAGAACAACAGTGAGCAACATTTACAAGGCATGAGTTTGCCTTGTAGAATTCTAAGTATTGTACATATATTATCACAAAAAATAAGGTGAATAAATAAGACATATAATGTGTGGTAAATTTTGATAGGTGCTGAGCAGAAAAGTCAGGCAAGGATGGGGCGGGGTGTGTTGTGTGTGTGTGTGTGTGTGTGTGTGTGTGTGTGTGTGTGTGTGTTTTAAATGTTTTCAATTTAGAAAGGGTGGCCTGAGCAGGCCTGTATTTATTATTTTGAAATGAGCAACTTTTGAGAGACAATTAGAACAAGATAGTAACACTAAAAGGATGATTAAGTCTTACTCGAATGCCTACTCTCAAGGAGATTACAGTCAACATAGAAACCCAGAGACACAACAACACAATAATCATAATCATAATGTGATACTGAAAGAGCTAGATGGAGCATTTATAAGTATGGCTGGGAGAAGACAAGACAGAGCATTTTATTGTGGGAATGAGGATGAGAGACACTGTTGGAAGGAGGTTTTGAAATAACAGACTTTATCTCAAAACTGAGATATGCACAAGGAAGCAGAAAGTCATTTCACACAGAGATAATAGCCTGTGGGTTTTCTGTAAACAGCACGAAGGGCTACATGACAAAACACTGGGTGATATGATGGGGAGGAGAGTGCAGGAGAGATGAGGCAGGTTAGGTAGTCTGACACCACTCAGGACTCACAATAATATCCAGGAATTTCTGAACACTTAATGGTATTTACTTCACAGAGCGTGTAACTTAAGTCGTTTAACTTTCTCAGCATTCGTATGAGTTTAGCATTAATACTATCTTTTTTTACATATGAGGAAACTGAGGTGCAGGGAATTAAGTAACTTGCCATGGTCACTCTTTCAGGAAGGGGCGGGGCCTGGATTCATACTAAGGCTGGCACCAGAGCCCTGAGCGTCACATACCATGGTGAATCCCCATATGACCCCTGCCACCATTCAGCCTCAGAGAAAGTGCAGCATGGAGAGAAAACCATAGACGAGAGGCTAGGACACTAGCTCACAGCATCAGCTTTTCCATAACACATAGGGAGCTTTGTGGTACTCAATTTCACTGCCTATAAAGTAGAAGGATGTTAAGGCTCTCTCCATTCTAGGATATATGACCCCTATGTCAAAAATTCTACTTGTTTTTGGCTTCAAGATAAACAAATGCTTTTCTTTCATACTTATATTATTATGGCAAGAGCTCTAAGTGGTCAAATGATGAGAATTTGCCCTCCTTGCAAAGTGCCCCGCACTCTGCCCCATGGTTCTCTGTGAGTTTCCAGTTCTGGCAGTCGGTGCCTTAGCCTTCAGCGTCCTCAGGTGATTGCAGCTCAGCTGACCCCAATCTGGCACTGCCTCTGCTGGAGGAGCCTCAAAGCCCTACCCTCCCTGCTATGCCTGATAAAAAATCAGAGCAAAAATCAGTCTGTGTCTCTTTAAGACATTTCACTGAAGCTTTGGAGATAAGGAGATAATATAACATGGAGAGAAGCCCTCACTGGATAACAGAGCCCAAACCTAGGTCTGAGGGGCCTTGGACCTTCAGTCCTGGTCAGAAACATCTGACCTGTGTCACAAAGGCATCAGCTTCCTCCCACCTTGGTTCCTGAGATATGCTTTCTTTAGAGCTCAAATATGTCATTTTTATTATTATTATTTAACTCAATATTATGTTTTTGGAGGGAAGCTTCAGTTCAGCATGTCATGTTTTAACAATCCCTGAATATAGTTTTAAGTTCAACACTCCAAGTACTGTTTATTATGGTTCAGGGATTACCAGATTTATCTTTATTTCATTTCACATTCTACTACATTAAATGCCAATTCCTTCCACATGGACAAAGTTACTCAAAAATCTATTGAAATGCTTTTAAACTATATTCAGTGATATTGTCCTTTCTTTTTCCCCCTTAGTTTTGGAAACAATCTTAGTTTAAGATAATCAGAAAAAAAATAACAAGAGGAACGTAAGTGGTCTCGCCAAGCCACCAGCTGTGGTGACTCCAGCTCTTGTCTCCTCCCAGCATGCTGCAAATTCAACATTGTGTGTCAGTGACATCTGGGCCTTTCTGTGCAATGTCCAGGGAGCTGGGTTGTGGCACTGTCTTACTGGACCTTGACTGAATCCATCTGGTCAACATAAATGGGTCAGACAATGACTGTGAGCTTGGAGTGTGTTTTCTGTGTTGCTGCTTTGGGCTTGGCTGGAAATAAATAATTCATGGATTGAAAAAAAAATGAGTATGTAAGTGAAACAGGAGTATTCTTTGACCTTGGTCTGAGAGCAGAAGTTTGTGAAAATGTTGGCAGAGTTTTAGCAGAGGGGAAGTGAGAGAAAGAAAACAATTCTGGTGCTAGCTTGTTGAACATTTCTGATTCGTAACAAAGAAAATCATCTGCTGTGTTGTGCTCTCAGCCCTTTGCCAGTGTTCAGAAAAGCCTCAAGCATCTGAGCTGTGTGCAATGCTGAGGGCAAGAAAACACTCAAAGCTAATATTTATTAAGGAGTGGCATTCAACAAATTCTCACTGAATGCCTTTTGTGTTCTAGACTTGGAATGACTTGCTAAGAAAACTTTGGTAAGACAAAGAGCCACGGTTCCTGCCTTCATGGAATTTGAGTCCAGTGTGACAAACAGGATATGACCATACAGAAGTGTAACTTACTTAGGAGTTAATTCACACACTTTGGTGCCTGTCAGAGAAAAGCATAATCCCATGTTCAGGTCCACAAAAGATTCTACAATTCTCAAGAGAGGATTTAATTTTTCAATATTAAATTCTGAGTATATAAATACAAATGAACAAAAAAAGAAAGCGAGAGTGACACAGGGTTCTATTAAGTGGATTGGCTTTTAAAGCACATGTGCCAAAAATGAAAAGAGAAGTTTACACCTAAGAACAAATAGTATTATGATACTTGAGCTCGATCTAAGGAATATCTCAACCCAAATGAACTAAGAATTGAAGAGAATGGCAGAGAACTAAAAAGACTTTATTTTAACTATGTTTTGGGCAAGAATAAAAAAAAATAGGCTCAGTATTTGGAACAGATGGTCTCATGCTAACAGATGAAAAAGAAAAGACAAAGCAATTCTACTTTTCTGTACCTAAGAGAAAAACCTTCAAACTGGAAATTATAAACCAAATAAAATAGAGCAGGGAACAGACAGTTAGATGACAACACTATCTACATATTTTTGATAAAATTTGTATCAATAGGTCAATTCCATTTTAAAGTTTATCTACTAGCAATATTAAAGTAATTGTGTCAAGTGCAAGACTGTGAGCAAGTGTTATACCTATTTTGAAAAAGAGGAAAGGAAATTTAAGAAAAAATAGCTCATTTCAACATTAGTAAATGTCTAGAATAGGTTATCAGTGGTCAACCAAATGTATTGTGGGTACTAAAAAAATATATATTGCTAATTAAGGGTATTGATATTGGTTTAGGAGGAAAAAGTTATGTTAAAATAACCATGTTATTTTTTTCACATAGCTATGACACTGGTAAATCACAGAGAGAGATTAGCAATCTCCTTATTAAATATAGGAAGAAAAAAATTTTTAAAAAAAGGAAGAAGAGAAGAAGGAAAGGAGAGAGAAAGGAAGGGAAGAACAAAATCTCTTATTTGTAGATCCAGAAGACAGAACTAAAACTCATTAGAAGTTACCATGAGAAGCACTTCAGATAAGTAAAGAACAGAAAGTAGCATTTAAGTTTTGACTCCTTAATAGGTGTTACACTGGGCAATTACATAGCTGATTTTGATCAGCCCCAACAATTTTATGAAGTAGGCATTACCGTGCATGTAATTCTGATGCACGCTCCAGTTTGAAGAGTCAGCTTATGCTGCAGTAGACAGATCCCAATGCTATACCAGCACAATGCCACAGAGAAGGTGACCACCCCAGAGCCCATGTCAGCCTCCATGCAGCAGAGAGTGTGCAGTGCAAGGAGGACCTGCCACCGAGCACATGCCCAGCCTTCTGTCCCTACGGTATAGCCTCAGATCTAGTGCCAGGCCACAGGGATAAAGACCACAGAAAGGGACAGTGCCCTGCACAGGGGACACACTGGGCACCGCCTCCCATTCTCTGCATCATTAGCAGCTCCAAAGGGGAAAGCAAATGGGCAGGTTGGAAGAGTCATGTGGTGGAGACAGGAATGATATGTAACTGTCAACTCACAGCTATGAAGAAAGTAGTTGACAGATTGGACAGCTGTCTGAGGAATGATTCCTGAGCCCCACGAGAACCCTACTGGACACAAAACTATCTTGGGGAAGGTAAGAGCTTCCCCATTTACTCAGTCTAAGCCCGAAAGAGCAAATATATTTACCCAAGAAAATAACTTTCAAATGTTTCCCAAGTGCCCTATATACTTTAGCTGTAGCATCTGCACCTTCTTTCCATTTTTCATTTACTATTTCTCTTTCCTTTTCATCCTTGCATTTGCTTCATTGTACTTTTTCCTTCTCTGTCCCATCCTTCTCTCCTGATGTTACGAAATTGAATGACCAGGAAACATTTGAGACCTTGCTCCCCAGCCTACGTCATCAGCGTGGCGCAAACAAACACATAAAAATTCTCTACAAAAAAAAATTTTTTTTGAATGACAGGTAAAGAAAATAAAAATGTTTGGTATTAAATGATTCCCCTTGGTATTGCTAGGAGAGGGTCCCCAAATCTCCTTTCCGTGGTCTCAGGTGGCCTCACAACAACATGACCAGCACGTATCAGTGCTGTTTATAAACCTGATCTGACAGCTCTGCTTCTATGTCTGATGTGTCACAGAGGTGAGATTCTTTCCTTCGTGCCAACAAAACAATTTATTGACGGTTTCTCTTCTACCACATCCTTAGCTGTTTTCAAGGATGGAGAAGGGAAGGAACACCAAGAGTTGAAAGGGAAAGCTACTTTGATATTTAAGGGGTGGGGGAAATTTCATGTTAACACTGAAACTGCAAGGATCGTTTCCGACACGTTTAATGGAAGAATGTTACATCTACTTTTTTTTTTTTTTTTACTTTGGTAAGAACATTTCAAGTGCTTTTTTTGATATGCCTTCTATCCTTAAACTAATTGCACAGCCTATAGCAATGGTCCAAAAGAAGCCTGCAGGTGCTCTTAAGGTAGTTCTATGTGACCCTGCATATTATGTGGTTATCCCCTGGTTCACTCCCCCACTAGGCTCTTCCAGGAAATGGACCTAGTTTTGCTTATCTTTTAATCTTTAGCCCAGTTCCTGTAAAATGGTAAACGGTCAATAAATATTTGAACTTACTTAGACTTACAGGTAGTTTGTTATAAATTCAAAAAGTAATTTATAAATGACTGGAGGCAGATTATTTAACTTTGTCCCCACTTTGTACCTCTAGGCAGGTTGACATGCACACCACTCAACAAACGATGCTAATTTTCACTTCCTGACTTTCCCTCATATTGTTACCCCTATAGAAGAGATTGTTCAAGGCATTTTATAATTAAAATAAGTAAACAAATTACTTAAAAAGTAATTTTGCATTGAAGAATAACATTATATATGTTTTTAAATTTAAGGCAATCTACACAATTTTTTTTTCCATTTGAATTTGTTACAACAAAATCAGTAAGATCATAGTATGGAGATAAATTTTCACAATGGTTATATTTTATTAAAATTTAACCCCTATGGCAAAAATAATATGGTGTATTATTTATCTTTTTGTATTATGCATTACCTCAAAACCTAACAGATGAAAACAATAAACATTCGTTTTCTCAGTTTCTCAGAGTAAGGAATCTAGGAGGGGCTTAGATGAGTGTTTCTGGCCCAGGGTTTCACATGATGCTATGGTCAAAACTGAAACCAGCTGAAGGTTTGCCTCCTTCTCCAGGTTGTTCTCTTGCTGTGGATGAAGGTCTCATTTCTTTGCTGGCTATTGGCAGGAGGCCTCAGTTCTCCATCAGATGTATCTCCCTGTAGGGCTGCTTGAGTGTCCTGACGCCAACTGACTGCCCCCAAAGCAAGTGATCCAAGAGAGAAATAGAGAGTGCAAAGAAAAAGCTGCAATGCCTTTTATAATCTAGTTTCGAAAACCCCACTATTATTTCAGCCACATTTTATTCACTAGATGTAAGTTTAAGTACATCCCACTCAGTGTAGGATAATTAGTTTTCACATATTGAAAGGAGGAGTATATAAGAATTTGTGGACATATTTTAAATCCACAACTTTGGTTTACAACTTTAACTGAACAAACACTTCTTTATAAAAGAAACATTCTAGCAAATGTAGTTTACCATAATAACTGTTTATAGCCTCAAGGTCGTAAGTTAACAGTTGGCAGAAAGAATAAAACACATATCTCTAAATAATATAGAACACTCTTTGTTTTTCTTGGTATCAGTCTTAGCCAGAAACTTTATTATGGCAAGACTTAGAACAGTTCTGACTTAACTTACGTAATTGGTATGTAAACAAATGAAGCAGCAAGCAAAACGTTGATGAATAGCTTACATGATATATTCACGTGACAGAGATGAGTGTCTAAAGCAGGGAGTTGAGAGTAGTGATAAGTTGAAATGAGATCAGGGAATTAGAAGTGAGCCAGATGATATAGATCTTGTCAGCTAGGTAAGGGCTTTAATTTTACTTTGCCTGCATTAAAGAACCATTGGAAAGTTTGGGTCAGAGGAATAACCTAATCTGATGATTTTTTAAAAGATTATTCTTGATGTTATGTGGAAAAATTGACTGTAATGGTGTAAATGGGGAAACAGAGACACGTTAAGACTGTTGCAAAAGTCAGGCTTGGACCAGAGCCTCAGTAGAGGTGTAAGTGATGGTGTAGGTAATTTAAACCTGGTTACATTTTACAGGTAGAGTCAATAGGATTTGTTGATGAATTGGATGTCAATTATGAGAGAAAAAGAGATGTCTTTGACATAGAGACTGGAAGACTGGTGTATCATTTCTTGATATGGGAAAAAAAACTATGGGCAGATCAGTTTTGGAGAGAAAAGGCAAGAGTTCATTTAGAATATATTAAATTTGAGATTCATAACAGAAATATTATTAGTCAGGATAGGCTGGGTTAAGATGTAGGATCAAAAATTCCAAAATATCACTGGAATTACACAACAGGTTTATTTTTTACAGTTGTTTCAATTCCAGCAAGGGTCAACAGCAAGCCCTACACACTATAATCACTCAGAGAGCCAATCTGATAAAGGTTGTTTCTAGATACATATTTCCCCTGATAGACAGCATGACAGCAAAGGGACTATGGCTGCCATATTCTGGCTCTTTAAGGCTTCTCATGTAAATGACCTAACACATTTCCTGCTCTCATTTCCATGGGAGACATATGCATGTGGCTAGGTACATGGGGGAGGAGGGTTGTGAGAAATGCAAGCCCCCCATAGAGCAAAGAGAGTGTTTATGAACAATTCTAACAACTTCCACAATACATAAATGGAAATGCTAAGTAAGCTGATGGATACTTGGGTCTAGAATCAAGGAGAAAAGTCAGACTGGAAATTCATATTTGTGATTAGTCCGCATGTAGTATGGTATTTAAACCTATGGAACTAGGTGATGTCACCAAAGTAGAGAGACACTGGGATTGAGGCACCTAAGATCTAGAAGTAGAAAGAAGTATTTGGGTGAGGAGTGAGGTGGGAAGAGAACCAAGAAAGGCTGAGCATTCGATTATAAATGCAGATAACTTTCTAGATTTGTTTGAAAGAGAAGGTAGACATTTTTGTCTGGTAATGTCTATTTTCTCTATGAAATCAGAACAAGGTCACCAACTAGGAATTAGAATGGGGAGAATGTGGTGGAGATTAGAGAGAGGAGGAAAGGTATGCACTATTGATCTACAAGATTGGAAAAATAAATTTCATGGGGACATGGAGGAACATTTTTAGGTAATGCTGTGGGCCTACTTGACGTTAGTTGTAATTTCATTTATAGGCCTGTGAGAACAGTTGTGTGATTTTTCCCTCAGCATGGTTACCTATTCAGGCTCAGGTGCATAGTAGATGAAAGACCATATTTAACTGGGCTGTGTTTGCCAGTCCATGGTGAGAGGGAGGGAAGAAAAAGTTGGGAATATAAATGAAATGTGATTGTAATGATTAAGCATGAGACTTCAATTGGATAATCAGGGAACAAAATGCAAGAGGGCCGAGGAACAGTGACAAGTAGGGTAGGATCAATAGTTTGTAGAAAGGTCACAAGGGCTTTGAGAAATGACTGAAGTTGGGGAAGTAAAGAAAGAAAACTAAAAGGATGAAAGGTGTTTGTTAAAGATTAGTAAATTCTAGGCTGATCACAAGAGTGGATATCTCAGAATAGAGGACATTTGCAAAAGCTAAATTATCAACCTATATTTGATCTTGGGAGGAATGATTGAAGGATCTGGAAGACAATGTATTGAAGGGATCATTAGTGTGGATGTCGAAATCCCAAAGTCAAATTTTGGTATTGAAGATGTCAATTTTGGGAGAAGGGAATATTGACAAGAGCACTTAAAGTTTAGTGGGCCTCCTCCTTAGTCACACAGAAGGTGATGCCTAGACTGACAGAGGGTTTGTTGCCTTTTAAAGGAGAATAGTTAAATGTTTATTTAAAAAAAATCTGGGGCCAGCCGAGTGGCGTATTGGTTAAGAGCTGGCTTGGGACGCCAGAGGGACCCGGTTTGGATCCCACATGTGAGGGCCAGTGACACTGCCTTCCACAGCTAAGATGCTGAACAACAGCTCAACCTGGAGCTGGGCTGCCGTGAGTTGCCCGCGATGGCGGCGTAGGCTGCAGCCCCTGCTGCAGTGGGTTGCCAGGGGCTACCATGTGTAGCCAGCAGCCCAGCGTGAGCAGCCAGCAGCCACAGTGAGCGGCCGTCCAGAAGCCGGCAACTGATCTGCCTCACCTGGGAAGAGTGCAATGATGGTGCCAACTTGGGCCAGTGAAGCAACGTCCTCCACAACTAGACTGAAGAACAAAAGGACAGCAACTTGCTGTTCCCCTTCCCCCAATTCCCCAGTGCTGTTCCCATCCCCTAATTCTCCAATAAAAATCTTTAAAAAAAATCTGAAAACATTTATCCATAAAGATATATGTACCCTTATCTTCACAGCAGCTTTATTTATGGTGGCCAAAACATGGAAACAACCAAAGATGTTCAATAGATGATTGGATAAAGAAATGCGGTACATATATATGGAACATTACTCGGCCATAAGAAAAGATGTGACAACATGGATAGATTGTGAGATTACCATGCTAAGCAAAATCAGTCAGACAGAAAATGTCAAGAACCATATGATTTCACTCATATGTAGGATATAAAACTGAAAGCAACAAATGAACAAGAAAAACAAGCAAACAAAAACTCATAGACACAAACAACAGTTTAGTGGTTACCAGAAGGGAAGGAGAGAGGGAGATGGTAGAAGAGGGTAAAGGGGGTCAAATATATATGGTGATGGAAGGGGAATTGATTTTGGGTAGTGAACACACAATGCATATACAACTGGTGTATTATAGAATGTACTGTTGAAACCTATGTGATTTTACTAACCAATGTCACCCCAATTAATTTAATACTTTTTTTTAAGAGACAATGGTAATCCACAATGGGAGTAAGTATAAATATAGAGGGAAGAAGATTCTGTTCATCTTCACACTTGCTCTAATGAGGACCTGTGAGACATCCAGATGGAGATGTCTAAAAGGCATTTGGAGACACAGGACTGGTGTTCAAAATGGATAATCACAGTGAAGTTATATATTTGAATATTCACAGCACAGAGACCGGCATTGAAGTTATGAGGATAAACAAAGTCAACATGGGAAAAAACACAAACCTGGGAGAGAAAAGAGCCAAGGGACGAATGCTAAATGACAAGAACATTTAAATGATAGGCAAAGGCAGAAAATAAAAACTAGGAAAAAACGATCAGAGATAGGAGAGGTATCAGAAGAGAATGATTTAATAACAGCTAACATTTGTCCCTTTAGTAGATGATTCGAAACTAAAAGGCTAAGATGAGTTGGAGGGGATAATAAGGAAGCCTTAAAATAGTGAAAAGAAACTTGTTTTAAATACTTAGGAGGGACTGAATAATAAGTAGGTGGACAATTTGAAAGTCTCACCATTTTCATTTTTATTCTGACTTTTCCTTTGCAAAAGCTAAAGTATCAACCTATATTAGACATGTGATGAGGCTGGCTTTGCCACGTTGTTTTAGGGACCAGGTGGATTTCTGTACTGCTGACTAGAAATGCTGCACTGAATTTTGTCAGACCATGTAACTTTAGCAAACAGTGATGCCATCATCTGCACCAGAGGACTGCACTTCAGTGTGTGTTACCTTAAAAATCTTGCTAGACTGAAATGTCAGCATGAATGGATGATAGCGTGCCACACAAATCCACTCCCTGCTGTATTTATTTTCAAAGAAAAGAAATATCATATGCTGTAACATATTTTGAGTTATGAGTTAAAACCTGATAAACTTCCATTCAGGTGGTGTATACTACTGTTTAAAAATGGATGTATAACATTCTAGAAAGTATGAGGATACTGGTAGTGCTTAATAGGCAATGCTAGCTTGACAGGGGTCTATAAGCATCATCGTTCTCAGGTTGCATATTTTAAACTTTCACATATTTCAAGTTTACTAAAACTGTTCTCTTGGAACTCCTATTAAAAGGCACTTTCAGGATATATAAACAGATATGGTTTTAATTTGCTGTTAACCCTAAAATATCTGGAAGAATCCTGTGAATTATCCAGCAAATCACCAGGCAAACAAACTAGTTCAAGCTAGGACAATAATCATACAAAATTTAGTCTTAAACCTAAAGTAAATAAAAAAACACAGGCTGTGCATTTGTTGTTATTACCATATGAACCACTGATAATTACCTTCCAGATAAAGTGTACCATAGGATAACATCCTTAATAAAAGATTAATACTAAACATTAAAGGGTTAATATTAGTCAACAGATACCTATGTAAAAACAATTTAAGGAATTAAAGGCATCACCATCAATAAATATGTTTTAAAGTAGTATAGCCCATGGAAAATATTTATATTTTAAACTTGTGGAAAACAATGTTCTTGAGTATTGGAGAAAACAAACTGACTCACTTTCTTTGACATGTAGAAAATCAACAACATTTCTTTCCTTTTATAAAAATCACTGTTTATTTACTCAAGAGAATTATTTGACCCTGAATTTTGCTCAATTTCTGAGTAGATTCTCAGCATAAGCATTTCCTTACAATGGCACTGATTTTTCAAGACTAAATTTTTTGGAGTCTGCAGATTTTCACTTGCACAGTCATAAGACGCACAATTCAATTCCCTTTTCACTGAATTTTGATGGAAAACAAAACATTTGATGTGGCAACTTGAACTAAGCTATCTCTACAATACTGTTTCCCTAAAAACAGTCTGTATTCTTGAGAACAATATAATTCTTGACTAACATATAGACAGCCATCTAATTAGGCTGGTTTCTTAAAGTTAGGCTCCCCTGAGGTAAGGTATGACAAGTGAGACTTTTTCAGAGTGTACCACACACTTAAAGTGGGTAGAAGAAGGATAGACCAGAATCAGGAAACCCTCAATGTTGAATCAATACGATGACACAGAAGTGATTTTACACACACGTTTTCTTCAGTAGCTCCAAGAATGCTCTGCTCTTCATGGGATGGAGTTCTACTTACTGCCCCGTAACTTGAAGATCCTTACCCTGACCTATCACTGTTGTATGGTATGTGTTTGGTCATATCTTCCACACCATCATAGCTAATCCTCTTTGTCCTTCAAGTAGCTGACAGAGTATAAGAGTACATTTCTCACTTTGCAATGTATTTACCTGCTTTTATGTATTACCCTGACCAGACTGAGAACCCCTGTAGAGAAAAGAGGGTCTTCCTCATTTTGTATCCCCAATGCCAAACAGGGTTTATATGGAGAAAACCTCCATAAATGCCTATATAATAAAATAATGCATTGATACAAACACAAATTGTATCTATATGTGTCACAGTGTGTGCCTGGGTGTGAGTGTGTGAGTGTGTGAGTGTGTGTGTGTGTGTGTGTGTGTGTGTGTGTTCGTGAAAGGGTATATATACATATATATGTGTACATATATATATATACATGCGTATACTTACACATACATATATGCACTCCTAACATACCAATATATATAAATATATTTATAGCAGGATATTAAAATATAGAATTTTCTGACTCAGTTTTAGCTAAAGCCTTAAGACAATAGCTGGCAACTTCCTATGCTAAACCACCTTAACAGAACATTCAGAAACACTAATCAAATTACAATTTTCTGACCATGGCCCCTTATAGCCACATGAAGGCTATTTAGGCACTGAAGCAGAAAAGTAGAGGAAGATGGGAATTCAGGGGAGGCTTACTTTGGAGAGATTTGTAAGGGTTTTACATCACAGCCCATGGGAAGAACAAGAGGGACTTTTCTCTCATTTCACACATAGTGAGGAGACCTTTAAGGAAATCATTTGGAGATGGGGGTGTGGTGCCTGGATTTTGAAGATGCCATCGAGGGATGTCTGACTCATGGGTGAGATGCTGGCTGAAGACATATGTGGCACCAGAGCAGAGGACTCCGTCTGGGGAATAATGGCCCCCACAATGGCAGGTCCAAGGTGTGTGTTCCAGATGTATAACCTCCAGGAGGGATATCAGCTCAGGGTAGTTTTAGATAACACTCTCCATGACTTCAGTAAAAAGAAGCATACTATTAAGACTGGGGGTCTTCTGATGCCAGACAAAGGCATGGCACCTTCCTTATCTAGAGTACTGAAGTCAGAGACACCAAGAGGGAAAAATGAAGAAGACCACCAACGAGGACAAGTTTCGGTTTAAATATCAGCCATGGCCAAAGACATCCAATGCCAGATTCATGGGTGTTAGTCAAATAAAATCTGTCCTTGTCAGGCTTCGACCAAGAAGGATCCAGAGGCCGCGGAAGACTGGGTGAGCAGAGCCGGAAGCGGTATGCGGGGATGGGGGACTTAGAGAAGAAGTTTACCAGGCCCCCTCTCTCACTTATAGGACTTCAACCCAAAGCAAGTCCTACCTCAGGGCAAGGAGGAAGTTGAACTTGCAATAAAGTTTAGAGTTTCAATAATCACCCTGCATTGCATCCTTTGTGAAATTGTGACAGTCTTTTTTGTGTGTGTGTGTGTGAAGGGGGGAGCAGGGGCGGGGGGAAGATGAGGGGTAGCTGACATGACCAGAAGACTCTGATTTTCTAAGAGGCCCCAAAAGTCATGGAACCACTCCAAAATTTTATATCAGAGGGGGGACAAAAAACAGCCTCTCATTGTGCATTATTAATCAATGGGGGGAAAATAAATTTGTATTCTGACTGTATCCTATAAGTCCTGATTTTTCAGTGTGAAATTTGCACATGTGAACCTGACCCAGTGTAAGGGGAGAAATACATCCCTGTGTAGTATTGGAACTTTGGAAATTTGCTGAAATGATTTCTCCAATAAGAAGGTATTTATAATTCAGTTTAATCTCTTACTAGCCCTCTATAGACAAACTGCTCTTATGTTTATATATGCATGTTTATAAGATTCTAGCACATTATTATCATCCATAGAATCTGTATGTGTTTAATTCACAAATCAAATAACATAATTAAAAATAAAAATTTAATTAAATATTAAGTTCATTGAAGGCCTAGGACATTCTCTCACTAAAACCTTGATCCTCTTGATCCTCAATAAGTGATGGCTTTAGATGGTTGCAGGGTGCTCACTCTTGGAAATATTTTGTAGAAAATATACTTAGGCTGAGGCATTTGCTAAATAACTGCTTTTCTAGATTCTGAGCTCAAATTTCCTTATCACTGCTTATCATCCTGTGCTTTCCCCTCTCCTCATTCACACATTGTTATCATTTAATGAAACAAACATAAACCCAAAACATTTGAGATAGACAAAGTTTGCAATTGCAAAAAAAACCAAAAAACACTTGAATTTTAACGTGATTTTAGGATATAAATTTTGATTCCTTTAAAATGTCATACACACACACACACTCACTCTTACACACTTTCCCAAAGAATTACAATAATTTTGTTTTAAAGTATTCTCAAATGATTTGTTTTATAAAGAAAGCATTTACTTTGTATATAGTCTTAGGACTGAGGGCCACATGTCTTCCCAGGCGAAAGAATTCTAATATACAGTTCACTTTCAGGCATGTTTCTTATGGTCCATCTTTTAATCTTTCTGTTATCTGCCTTGATATAACAATGCTTCCCCCTGGTTTTCATATCATTTAAATTAACCTTACAAATAACTCCATATAATTTGTCATCTCTACAAATGTTCTCCAGCCACCTCTATTTATCAAAGCCACCTGCTTCCCATTCCCAACTAATATGCAAAAGTAAAAATAAAAATTTAGCTGCAAGCAGATAGAAATATAGTTTAACCATAGAACAAATCCCCATCCTAAATAAATAGGTTAAATATTCTTGGAAAAGGTGCTCATCATGATGCTAAGAGACTCATCCTTATCTCACAGGGCTTCAGGCTGTGTGAAGTAAAGGACTGTACAATATATCTGACGAATTTACATCTCTCAAATATTTTTCTGTCAAATGTCCCTAGGTTATATTGAGTTCTTTTGAGTTTAAAAAATTATTATTGCTCAGTATTTTCAGCTATATATAACTATATAACTATATTGTTATTCTCAGTTATTAAAAGTAATATATATATATATGCATGGTGGAAAAATTAAATCTACTTTTGATGTATTGTATATATTCAGAGCATAGCACAATGCCTGGTGTATACTGTTGAATTTTTTAAATGAATTTTTTAAAATTCAAGAAAAAAATAGTATAATAAAGTAAAAGTTCTCAAATCCCAACACAAAATAATCATTGTTATACTTTGGAGAATTACCCACTAGCATTTCTTTATGTATTTATGACATATTTTATATCACAAGTAAGAATGACATTTTATAAACTGTATATACATTTATACTATTTCACGTTTCATTTAAATGAGATTACAGTACACATTCAAGCCATTTTTCACTCGGCAATGGAGGTTGTCCAAGTCTTTTATATTTATGAAACAGGGTTGAATGGAAGCAAAATTTTAAAGTAGATAGAGTTCTATTTAGTTTTTCAGCTTCTTTTTTCTTTTTTCAACTGCCCTGTCTAAACCTACTGTCAGAAAGGCTCTAATGGAGACACTGTTCGTTGTTTCTTTTTTTTTAAAGAAGTGCTGTCCGTACTCTTTATATTATAAATAATAAAGTGCTTCTTTGACGCTTTCATTTTCTTGGGCCTTTCACACTTCTTAGGCCAACCATTTTCCATCTTCAAAGGCACATGCAATTAACATTCCTTCCCAATTAGTCTTTAGAAACGAGAACAATATGTTCAAGCAGATGAACTTTATAAGCAGAGTGTCTTTTTGAAAGCCAGGTGTCCACATGCCTCACAGCAATTCAAAGCAAATATACTATATATAGGTCATCTATCCCTTAGATTGAGTGAAGTTATTGTATCTGTATTACCTTAGACATTCACATTTTAGTCTTATTTAATTATAGTGTTCAAGTCTTCAGCCACCACCACTGACCTCATTAAAGGAATGTCAGGAAAGAGCAGCCTTGCCTCCAGTCTTAGGTACACATATTGTGACTGCAGAAATACTATACGGCATGGCGATTCCATTCAGGTACTTTCTCCCTTCAGCAAGTTCCTGAGGGCAGAACTAGTGCCTTAGTTATTTTTGTTTCTCAGCACCTAACACATTGCCAGATTCATAATACATACATGTTTTTGATAAATGGATAAAATCACCGCCATAGGTATATACATTTCATATATAAGGCTGATTATTTTCAGTGAAATGCTTAAATTCTTTTATTATCTGAACTCTGAATTTCTATGTAAAATATGCTACTGTGCAGCACCCTCCATTGAGAATATAGATATATTCTTTTTGGCAAACAAAATGACAGGCTAGGCAGAATTTCTGCAGTAATTTGAGAGATAATAAATATTCACAGAAGGTGGGGGAAAAAGTAATCCAGCAACAGAGATAAATACGCCATGATTAAAGTGAAAGCCAAAGGTGTTTTAAGGTGACTTCGAGGAAAACATGAGCCCTCAAAGAGGGGAAATTGATCTTTTCTGCACTGAGTTGAAAAATCAAAGGGAACGACAGAAAGTTAGATGATTCAAAACCACCACAGTCCTGAAATAATCATCACGATAGAAATGCAGCTACAGAAAAAAAAAGGTGCAACATTGATTTTTCTGAACCTAATTAGAGTCCGTGGACTGATTCAGAAAAGATATCTGCAGTGTTTCTGTAACACAAATGTATCTATCACTGAGACACTTTCATAGAAATGAAAAGTTGGGAATCAGTCCTAAGAAATGCAAAACAAAAAGCTTGACCGTTTGTACCTCAGAAATTGGTTGACTGAAGAATTGGCCCATACACACAAGGAAGGAATGCTTCCAATGGAAGACACTCTCATACCTAGGACCTTCACTTGGCTGTCCTCAATCTTAGATAAGGCGATTGGCTCCAGACAGGAATCACTTTTCATCAATGAAAGGAACTGATGACACGGTTGAGAGCCACACCCTCAGCACACTATGGTTAGTTTCTTATCTTTTGAGATTCACTTGGAAATGATGTTTTACTTCAGATTTACTATGAGCTATGCAAATCTACATGGGTCAACAGGCCCCAAACCTGACAGAAATTTAATGAACACTAATAAAATGAAATTGTAGGGAAAAAAAATATCACTCTGTTTTAAATGACACCCAAGGCACTGGGAATGTACTTTTTCCAAATTCTCTGCTCTCTGCCAAAAAATGCACCACGATGTGAGTAATGAAAATGAATAATGCAAAACAAAATGAGGTACATAATTTGCATATCAGTAACAGTTATCTTCCTCTGATTAATCGACTTTAGAAATTACAAACAAGGCTGCTCAAAATCCAGACCAACAGTAGCATTAAATTAAAAAAGGGGCCAAGTGGGTATGGAGCCATGAGTAATGGTATTCCGTTTAGTCATCTGAAAAGAAACAACAATGGAGATCCATAATGAATTGTGGTAACATGAATGGCAAATGATTGGTTTGGAGATACCATGACAGACAGCAGGGAAATTTCTTGGTTCACCACAGGACAACATGCTATTTTGGAAGTACTGGGAGCCTAACATTCTGAGTTAGCATTTTCAGAGAGTTTGGAACTAAAACTTTGAAGAGAATTTTTTATTATGAACAAGACTTTTCATGACCTCTCATTCCCTTCATTATAATTTGGTCAACCATTTTATCAAGGTCATGCTCCTAATGTTCTTTTTATACTCAGGTGTAAAAAGATTTTGATAGCAGAGCTTATTTCAATCTTAGTGAGAGAACCAAGAAATACTCACAGGAGCACTGCAAGAAGGGAATGGAAGTTTAGGCCTTCTCTGAACAAAAAGAAACATCCATAATCTATTTTAACAATTCATCCTTTCATTGTCCTATAGACTTATAAAATGATAGCTATTGTCAACTCCTTTTCCCTACATGTCCTTTCAAACATACACCATATTCCATATAGAACACTGCACATCTGCTCTTAAAAAGGAAATGACTAATTGCTGAGCTGCTAATGGGGCATTTTCTCTTGTAGAATTTCCACCCATCTGTACTCTCTGATTATCACTTCCTGTTCAGATCTTGTCTGTTTCAACCTTTTTTCTCCTAAATGATCATCATTAATCCTATCCACGGTTTCTCTAAATGTGGGAAATGAGTCTGAATTCAAAATGATGCTTGATTGTGCTGCCATCTTCCTTTGGGGATAAAAAAACAAAAACAAAACAAAACTGAAGTGTCAAACGTCTCTCCCAAACAAACAATAGCAATAACAATAAAGCCTCCAAACTGGGTAGACAAACTCTGGTGAGAAAAATGTCTACTGACAGCTTGAAATTGTAAAGACAAATTTATACTTGATAGAGAATTCTGGATGCTTATAAAAAGACGTTTCCTGAAATACTAGAAATTTCTCTGCAACTTGTGGCATAGAATTACACAAATACTCTACAAATATTCACAGGAATCCTCTCACTTTTTATGAAACAGGTAGTGCACAGGTCAAGGTAAAATAAACAGTATTTTAAATTCATTGTATCTTCACTTGCCCTGGCCTTTAAACATCATGGATAAATTTTGAATTAACTGGAGTTTGTACAAGTCACAAACCTTAGAGGTAAAAAAAAAGAAGAAGAAGAAAGAAAAAAGAACTTTTATCAGCTTCCCTTTAACATATAGTTTTATTTTTATGGTAACTATTAAAGTGAGAGCATTTCAGGAAAAATATCACCCTGCTCATATGCAATTTTCACCTAGACAAACATAATTTTTCACTGTGGATAATGAAAATACTACATTAACATGTCAAAAAAAAAAATCAGACCATATGTGTATCAGGAGAGAAAACAGAAGCTGTTCTAAGAATTCCAGTGAGGAACTATGTTGGTGCAAAAATTTGAAGCTTATGCACTATCGGAGAAGCTGAGGGAGCAACAGTCAGCGAAACTACTGCCACCAATACCAGCTGCCCCAGAAAAGTGGGTGACCCTCCCAGCTCATCTGGAAGCTTCTGTGAACTTCACTTCCGCTGTGCACCCTTGAGGCTATTGGCAAACACTGCTGGAGAATAATGACTTCTCTTTCTCTCCCACCTTCCAAATCCAATGAGAGTCTGTCTCGCTGGCAGACTCTAAACCCCAAAAAATGAAAGGACATTTTGGTAACTGGAGATACAGTCTTCTCCTGAAGTCCAGAAAAGGATACAAAAGATTTGGGCAATAGTTATTGTGTGAATTTATATGTGGATGAGCAAATGCATGTAAGAAATTGTCTTGGCAGTTTACAGCATTTCTAATCTTCATGGAAAATAAAAGTAAAAGTAGAATAAGACGGAGAGAACTTAGGTGTGTTATTTGAGTGTTTAACAGCTGTAAGCTAATGTAACCCGAATAACTGATTTCATAAATGGGCTCCAACTACCATGATCTGGGACTGGGTGTGTCTTTAGCTAGACCCATTTTATCATCCATATTGGCCACCCCTTTTCTGATTATACAATCTTTCTCTGAATTTCTGAATTCTGTGGTGATATTGACTAGTTTTCCCCTTGACAAACTGAACTCACAATTCAGTTTGGCTTCCCTAAGATTGTTCCCCTTTATCATCTTGATTAAAATTTTGGGTCCCCAATCTTTTCAGACATGTATATTTACAGAGCCTTTGGTCTATTCTAGAGATGGCTAGTCACATTCCTGAGACTGGATCTTAGCAATTTAACTCTCAAACAGCAGCCTGATTCTACTTTTTTTTTTTTAACTATTGCTTTATGTGCACCAATATCTTTTGATTGGTTCTGCAACATACCTAGCATTTCCATATTTTCATTGGTTTTCATAAATCAACAATTATGTTCTTAAGACATAAACAACTAATACAGTCCATAGATTGAAAAGCAAAAAGCTATATTCTAGTTTTAAATAGAAGGTAATACAATTTCTGGAACTGTGACTAAAATATCTTGCTACCAAAAAAAAAAAAAAAAAGGTGACAATTCTAAAATATTACTAGAGTCAATTTTTTTTTTTTAGTGTAAGGAAATACTGTTTTAATACTATAATAATATTTCCATGGAAATACCACTATATATTTTATTGCTATGTAAATTTCAGGTAATACAGTGTTTAGGATAAAATATGAATATGGTATAATAATTAATTTCAAGTAGCTCTGATAGATACTAAAAGTTTCTATTAAAATGTAACCACTAATTAGATATTCAAATGACAATTCTGTTGGCAGGAAAGCATATCATGGTAAGCACGTCCAGGGACAGCCTGACATTACTTGGCTTAGAGCTCACAGAGGCCATGATGTCACACATTACTGGTTTTCCTTTGCCTGGCTGCAAATCACATCAAAACTTGAACAAATGGCACTTCGGGAGGAATTGTGTTGATGTGCTCAGTACAATAGCCTCAAAGTTTAAAGGTACAAATTTGTGTGGAATTGTTTCTCATTGACCACATAATCCCTGTAACTAACTCCTTCCTTCCTCTTTTAATTCAGCACCTGGCAGGTACTGAGATCCAAGAGGGTTTGTGAAATACAGAATCAGATGTGGACTCTACAGTCACTAATTAAAAATGTTACGTTTATTATTTTTTTAAAACCTTATATTTATTTTTATGAATACTCTTTAAATAGGAACAGCAATTTTTGTAAGGATGAGAAGAAAGGACCTCTAGGAGGTACTCATTTGGGAAATATAGCCATATATGTTCATTAAGGAGATAACACATTTCTGCCTATTCCTTCATTTCTTTTATTGAAAGCATGCTCTTTAGGCTAACTAAAGAGGTTCTCAAGGCCACAGAAACACAGATTGCTGGGAACTGGGATCCCCGAGAGAGTAGGGTTTAGCATGGGTGACTTTTGAAAGGACAAGGAGTATCTTAGCCATCTGCCAGTGCTAGAGATACAAAGGCTGGGTGAATCCCCAGAGTGAAGACAGCCTGAGAACAAGGGCTACCCAGAGGAGCCGACTTATGGTAAGAATGGAGGAAAACAGGGGCTGAAGAAAAGAGTTCAATTCACATTTCTACCTAGGCCATCCCAGAGTAATACTGAAAAGCGAGATAAGTAGAGCAAAACATGCAAAGGAAAAGAATGTGACAAAACAAAGGATGTAAGAACAAGGCTATGAATGAACATACTGCTCCCCATTTTATAGCCTGTAATTCAGCCATGCCATGTTTGCAGATGTCAACCTGTGATTTAATACTTGTGCCTTTAGCAAGACTTCACAGCACTGTATTTTGCCATGTACAATGCACTCCCATGTATGATAGGCACCCATGTTTTAGGCCCCAATTTACAGGGAAAAAAATCTTTCATTCTAATTTTTTAATCCAAATTTTTATTTGTTTACATTTAGGTACTTGCTTTTTGTATTATAAAGGAATACTAGCATTTACTTTTTTACATATTATCGTACAAGAAATTTTATGTAACAAATAATTACAAAACACAAGAATAGATACAAGGAAATTTTATGTACCGGTAACCAGTTTATGATATTTATGCAGCATAGAAGGCCAAGAACACTTCGTTGTTGCAAGTTTGCTGTGAGTTCAACAAAATCAATTATCTTATTCCAGAGTATTATTTTTCATATGGATAACGTCATTGATTTCTAGAGTTACACTTTTAACTCATAAGCATAAATAAAAGAATTAAAAACATTTATAGTGTTTCCCCGAATTAATTAATTTTCGCTCCAACAGTCTACATTTATTCATTTATTCATGTACAAAAATCTACGTTTATTCAAACAGTCATGTCTGGCTGACGATCTTAACTGGGGCTTATGTTTGGGGTAGGGCTTATATTACGAGCATCCTGAAAAATCATGCTAGGGCTTACTGTCTGGTTAGGTCTTATTTTAGGAGAAACACAGTATAGATATGGAATTAGTACTACCCATGTATAACGAGCACCCTTATGTGTCCCTCATGAAGTTGGTCAAAAAAGTGTGCATAATACATGGCAAAATACAGTATATTGCTTGATAAAAATATTACTATCCATCAGGTATTGCTATCTAATAATAACTAATAAAGTAAATGGTATTATTTATACCTTGAGTACATTTTGATGCATTTTAGTGACAGAAATTTTTTTAATATGAGTATATAGCTATGCTATATAGATATACATATATATGCTCATATATACATACAGTAAAGCTTTGGATTGTGAGTAACTTGTTTTGCGAGTGTTCCACAAGATGAGCAAACATTTCTAATACATTTTAACGTGGTAAACGAATGATGTCTTGCAATATGAACAGTTTGTTTCTAGAACAAATTATGCTCGCAAACCAAGGTATTACTGTGGTATATATATATATATATATATATATATATATATATATATATATATATATATATA
>NW_017731569.1:2450545-2464855 GCF_001890085.2 Hipposideros armiger
TGCTACATACCTCATTGCTGAATATCACTATGGTCACCTTCGACGTACTCCCCTTGGGAAGCTATGCACTGATGCCAGCTCCTAGTCCACCCTTCAAAGCAATTTTGGAACTCTTTCTGGAATGGCTATCAAAGCTGATGTTGTATTACCTTTGATGTCCTGAATGTCATCAAAATGTCTTCCTTATAATATTTCCTTTATCTTTGGGCAAAGAAAGAAGTCATTGGGGGCAGATCAGGTGAGTAGGGAGGGTGTTCCAATACAGTTATTTGTTTACTAACTAAAAACTGCCTCACAGACAATGTCGTGTGAGCTGGTGCATTGTCATGATGCAAGAGTCATGAATTGCTGGCGAAAAGTTCAGGTCAACTAACTTTTTTACACAGGCTTTTCATCACTTCCAGTCAACTTGGTTAACTGTTTGTCCAATTGGTACAAATTCATAATGAATAATCCCTCTGATATTGAACAAGTTTAGCAACATCGTTTTCACTCTTGATTTGGACTGATGGAACATTTTTGCTCATGGGGAATTGTCTGACTTCCTTTGTGCACTTTGACACTTTGCTTCAGGGTCAGGTTGGCACACTCATGTTTCATCACGAGTGATAACACAGCCCAAAACATCATCTTGCCTCTCCAAACGGACTTGGCAAACTTTGACTCTCCTTTGCTTTTGTTCATTGGTGAGCTCCTTTGGAACCATTTTTGCATACACCTTTCTCATGCCAAAAATTTTAGTTAAGATTTTCCTAACTGTTCCTCTATTGATGTTTACTTGGTTTGCTATGCTTCTCACAGTCAGCCAACAATTTTGATGCACAATTCAATGAATTTTTGCAATATTTTCATCAGTTCTGCTTGATACTGGCTGCCTTGAACTCTCTTCATCAATGATGCATTCTTTACCCTCAGAAAAATGTTTAACCCATTTGTACATTGCCATTTTTTTGGTAGTATTATCCCCATAAACTTGGACTAACATGTCCCTGATTTCACTTCCACTCTTGCCAAGTTTAACAAGTTTAACAAGTTTAACAGTTTGTTCGTTGCTCTAATTCAAGCTCAGACATTCTCGTGACAGCACACAAAAACATGCAACAACAGGGCCGGCTGAGTGGCTCAGCTGGTTCGTTAAGAGTTAGCTTAAGAGCATGAGCTCTGAGCAATAGGGCCACTAGTTCGATTCCCACATGGGCCAGTGATGCTGTGCCCAAGCTGAGCTGCCACTGAGCTACCAACAAGTGGCAGGATGGCTCAGCTGGTGAGAGCATGTGCTCGTAACAACAAAACTGCCTGTTCGATGGTGGGCTATGCCCGCCCGCAACTAAGACTGAACTTGGCACCTTGAGCTTAGCTGCCACCCAGATGACTCAGTGGATAGAGCATGCACTCTTAACAACAAGGCTGCTGTTTCAACTCCCACATGGGATGGTGGCTATGCCCACCCGCAGCTAAGATTGAACACAGCACCTTGAGCTTAGAGGCCACAAGCTGCTGATGGGCAGCCAGATGGCGACTGGTGCCCTCCACAACTAAGATTGAAGAACAACAACTTGGCTGGTCCCCCCACACACACACACAATTCCCCAACACTGTTCCCCTCTCCAATTCCCCAATTTAAAAAAAAGAAAGGAAAAAAAAATAGCACTCAACAATAATGAACTCCATTCAGCAAGACACCACCACAATATCTACATGAACACAGCTGTGAGACACTGATATACCAAGGTTATGAAACCTTCCTGAGCTCTTTGTACAGCACTGCCAATGTAAGCGCACGGTGGCAAGTTCGCGAACTTAATTGTCAGACATCATATGTATTCACATCCAGAGTCAGATATATAGCAAATGAGTATTGTCATCCATCAACTAGTTAAAACACAATTAAGTTTCTATGCTTGCTAATTAATTATATTAATCAATATCTCATTAGCAGTTCCAAGCATAGCAAATGAGTACTCTGTTAGGGAGTGGAATTGGGGAAGGTGATAGAGTGGACATTAAACTGCTAAACATCAAAATCAAAACCTTGCTCTTCGTAGAAAAAAAAATCAGAATCTCTAATCAGGCAGCTACTGTGACCTTAGGGAAAAGGCCTTTTGTAGTAGTAGCAGTCAGTCACATAAAGTGGAATATAAAGTAGGTTTTTTCTTTTCTCAATGAGTCCTCTTGTTGATAAGTCCAAATTTACAAACATCAGACTGAAAATGAATCTCACTACTTTCAGAGGAAAACCTGTTCTCATAGGAGTCATGCAGTGGAGTCTCATCTGTTTGCAGCATTGTGACAATTTTTTAAGTATCATTAGAATCAGAAAGAGCAGTGGTCCTAGAAATGGAGTTACTCTGTTTCATTAGCATGGAGCTCCTGAAGCTGCAAATAGGAAGTCTGATATATGAAATGTTCAGGTTTTCACTGACCTCCAAGGGTCTTGCTATTATCCTAGCTTTGCAACCAGGGGCATCTAATTACACTGTAGTTACCTCTGGGTATTATTTTAAATTAGCTCGAAAAAGCCCAGGGTTCTTGGTGCTTAATATACACATACATAAATATAAACATATAAATATTACATAATATGGATTGCATTTCTTTAACTAAATCCTTTTAATATATGCCTTTAAAAATCTAAGGTACAAAGAACTCTTTATAGGTTCAGTTAAAGAGAATCATATTAATTGGATGAGCTTGGCCTGGATGTTGAGTCATTATCTTGGTGCTCTAACTAGGTAACTGACGTTTTTAAAAATAGTACCCAAACTAGGACAGTTTCCACCTTAATTGACACAGTACTATTTGATATATATTAAAAGACAACAACAAAAAATTAAGAATAGAGTTACCATACAACCCAGCAACCCCTTTCCAGGGTATCTACCTGAAAAATCTGAAAACATTTACCCATAAAGATATAAGGACCCCATGTTCATTGCAGCATTATTCACGGTGGTCAAGACATGGAAACAACCAAAGTGTCCTTTGATCGATGATTGGCTAAAGAAGATATGGTACATATATACAATAGAATATTACTCAGCCATAACAAAGATCAAATGCTGCCATTTGCACTATGGATGGATCTTCGGAATATCATGCTAAGCAAAATTAGTCAGATAGAAAAAGTCATGAACCATATGATTTCACTCATATGTGGTATATAAAACAGAAAGCAAAAAAAAACCAAACAATCGCATAAAAAGTCACAGGTACATACAACAGTTTAGTGGCTACCAGAAGGAAAGAGGGGTTGGGGGAGAGATAGAAAAGGTAAAGAGAGTCGAATATATGGTGACAGAAAGAGACTCGACTTTAGGTAGTAAACACACAGCGCTATATACAGATGATGTATTACAGAATTTATACTCGGAACCTACATAATCTTATTAACCAATGTCACCTCAATAAGTTTAACAAGGTTAAAAAAACACAACCACAACAACTAAGGAGCCCTAATTGTCCAAATTTACAACTACATTTTAAACAAATGGGTGACATTACTATTGGACATGACCCATTGGCCCTTCAAAAAGGTCTATTCCCTAAACCAATAATCTGACCCATACCAACTCTAGCTCACCCGGTTGGCATCTCATAAAACCCTCCGGGCTTTCCACAGGATCACCTCTTTTGCCTGAGATCCTCACATTCCCCTGCTTGGTCCAGAGTCTGAACCTGGCCCTGTTCACCTGCATGGGACAACTGTGGGTCTTCTCACATCTCCTGCCAGGCAATCATGATCCATTTTAGGGGTCTGCCAGGCTTTTTCCCAGTTCAGTGCTAGGAATGCCCTCATCCTAATTCACGCTGGTACTAGAAACTCCACTTTTGCAATCAGTTTTCAAGGACAGCATTTCTGTAGTATCCCTTCACACTGGAGCGACTTTTAAAAATGTTTAATATCGGGAACATTTGTTCCCGGGCACATGTTGTCAGTTTGGTTCAAATAAACTCATAAAAATTCAAAAGAAAACAATGTCATACACTGTCGACTTCTCGAGAACTTGGCAAATACTAAGATATATGTTATCAACATAAGAACATCTGAACCTATAGAAAATTTTTGTGAGAGTTTATTAGTTTATTTGGGCCAAAACAGAGGAGATGCCTAGAAGCAAGATCTTAACAGACTGAGAAAAATGCTCCTCAGGATGGCAGTTTGCAGCTTCTTTTATTTATTTGAAATTAAGAAGAGAAAGTAAGAAAGATTACATGAAGGAGGATTGGATTACAGGGTTGTTAACAAGATTCTGTGCTCTCTAGAGGGTGTTTACTTTGAAAAATAGGCATTTTGAAGGTGAGTTAGCCTAGATGCAGGTAAACAATGAACCCAGCTGGCTTAAGGCAAAGATAAACCTTTTAGCTAAAGTTACAGGCCTGGGACGTGACTACCCACCATGACCTGCCCATTTAGGAATTTATGATCAGATTACCCATGAGGTAACTTTCTATAGAGCCTCTTTTTTGTCCACAATGTATATATGTATACATACATACATACAGAAATATGTATATAACTATCAAGGCTCACCTGTCTTTATTAACAAGCTTAAGTGATAGAATTATTATGCTTTTGTACTTAATAAATCCTATGGGCAACAGCAAATGACATATTAATTAGACAAAAGCATAATGTTGGTTTAGATATTCTGTTCCTAACAATCCTTACTTTCCTGCTACTTTGTCAGCATCTCAATTGTTTTGCTAGCCTAACTTCCAACACAACAGGTTGCTTTGTAGTCAGGGAAAGAAAGACTTTACGACTCATTTATTGCCATCTAAATAACCCCTTTGTGGTTTTAAAAAAAAATGGATTCCAACAGCAACAAAATAACAATGTCTGTCTTCTAATTGGCTTCAGGTGCAGCATTTATTTTAAACTCGAACTTTGTATTGAACACAGTAATCGGCTATAAAAAAAAGTGTGGAATTATTATCCTGGTGGCTTCTTTCCTTTTCTGCATTCTTTTTTAAAGAATAGTTCATCTTGAATAATGAGATATGCCCAAGTGGAAGTTGTCTAAGCCAAACTCCTGCATCTCAAGGAAATCACAGACTACAATGTTTAATCACAGGACTCTATCTTCGGGTTGCCACCAGGGTTCATCTTTCATCCCCATTCCAAATAGAAGTGCTTAAAGGACTCCTCTATAATTATGACCCAATTTAATAGAGTGATATTCAAGTGCCTGAGGGATGGTTGAACCAGCTGAAGTGTCTTCTGCTGTGCAGACAGGAGCACAGGGGATGCGTCAGTCCTTGCCTTCTCCAGGGTACTTCATCCCATCAGGACAGGAGATCACCCATACTCACTCTTTCAGGCTTAGACCATGTGTCCCAGGCACAGTGGGACAGTGGTTTTCACTTTCTTAAAATACACAGTCACGGGATATGAAGCACACATAGGGAATATAGTCCAGGGTACTGCAATAGCTATGTGTGGTGTAAGATGGTAGTAGACTCGGTGGGGTTATCACTTTGTGAAGGGTGTAAATGTCTTATCACTATGTAGTTTTGTCTACCTGAAATTAATAAAAAAAATAAATTGAATCACCTCTTCTTAAACCGCTTACTTTCCAAACACAAAGAACATATCAATCCTCTCATTCCTCTAACAGATAATGTGTCTGTGACTAAGTGACATTCTATTTTATATGACGATTCAGAAATACCCTCCCCACATGAAAGGCATATTATGAAAAACAATACTTGGACTTTCTATAAATGCTTCAGTGAAAAAATTACACTTATCAAAATATAAAAGGCAAGCTCTCATAGCAACATTAGGATGAATATACTCTATTATATTATAGGTGCTTCTTTGTATGCTAATTAGTGTTGAAAACCCTACACATGCGCAATGTGGGCAAGTTCACATTGCTAAGGAAACTTTAGTAATCATATTTTCTGGACTTGCTTGTTTTGACATTAGGCAAAATTCACATAGAATTATATGAAATCATGTGCACATATTAGTTTAAATTGTTTACTTAATCAGTTTATCCATTAGCTCTCCTAAGCTTCAGTGAAATTCTCAAGGAGAGCTTTGTTGTCTCTATAGATTTCAACATGAGATAGTGTTTCTTCTGATGAAACACAGCCTAGGTCAGCTTTGAAAGTAATGTAGAGCATCTATTGATTGATGAGACACAATTCCTGTCCTCAAGGACTTCACATCAAGAGGAAAAATAAAGTACATATCCCAGTGATTCAATGTAAGACAACTTAATCCCTTAGAAAATATAAAATCTTACAGCATTATTGTACAAGATTAAAATTGTTAAGACAGGTATGGGTAAACAGGAATGAACCTAGGGGCAGCCATTCGACTGGGGGTGGGGGGGGGGCTCCAACTTAAGTTTACACAACAGGTTGTGATAACAAGTGTAACTAAACCTTCCCCCAGTGAACAAAGCCAAACACAATAGAAGATTCCACTACAGGCTGAAGTTACAGCCTAGTTGGAAAAGGATGAAGCCCCAGCTAAACAGAAATTCAGCGCAGCTGTCTACCCTAGACTCTACCCCCCCCCACCCCTGTCCCCCACCCCTGCCCCCCGCAACTCCTTTGCTGGTGTTTCTCTTCTTAAATGAATTTTCTGACTTCTATTCTTTTCTGCCTCATGAATTCTTTCACAACCTGTGAAGGGAATGGCCACGACAAAAATCTAAATTCCTTAGCAAAGAATACAAGACCCTGCATGACATTGTTTATGTCTACCTTTCAAGCCTTATCTTCATCCACCCTCTGCTGCTTTATCCTTCATCAAGCCCTAACGGTAACAATTCTTAGTAATTGGAGCTTACGTCTACTATACTGTGTGTGACATAATTTAATGAATGGTGTTTGAACAAATAAGCAAATGACTGATGTTTAGGGAAATGATAACTCCCATATGGTATGATCAGAGAAGGGTTAATGGAGGGTATCGGATCTGGGCAATAAAGGGTGGGTAGGATTTTGATAGTGATGAGGCTGGAGGGTGTTTTGGATGTGACCCAAAAGGCTGGTAATTTCAATTGCAAAAAGTAGAGCAGTTTTGTTTTCTGCAGTGCAAGAACAAAGGCCAGACAGAGAAGGTAGATTGGAACCAAAAAGGGATAATATATTTTGAAATGTTAGAAAGCATTGTTGTTGATATAGCTGCAATATGAAATTATTATTTAAGGGTAACAATTATAAGCTTAGCCAGAGATTTTGAAAGATTAGATTTTCTTATATCCTAAAAGAAGTCAATTTTTTCAGGTGCTATTCAATATAAGGAACACGATTTTATAATTGGAAAAGTTGGTCAGGGGATTGCAGCAGCTAGGCTATGCGTTGCTTTATTTGTCTATGAATTTTCCCCTGGATATTTCATGCACACATCCTACTTCCTTTCAACATAGCTTGTAATTGTTTCAAGAGCAGAGTGTTTAAATTTCCCACGATACCCAGTCCAATAAAATTAGTTCTTGCTTATAATAATAGTTATATATAATTTGTAAGAATATTGTAATAAGGCATAAAATAAGTTCTTGCTTAGTACAGCAAAAAATTTAAGAAAAGCCTTTCAGAGAGGGCATAAATTCTATGACCATTAACATCAGAGAGAAAGGATGAATGGTCGGTCACATGTCTTGCTAGGGAGACCGCATCATAGATGGGGTAGAGGCTTGATCACTGCACTGTACACCTGAAGCTGATGCTGTATAATATTGTATGTCAACTATAAGTGAATATATATATATATAGATATAGATAGATAGATAGATAGATAGATAGTCATGGGACGTGGAGTATAGTGTAGGAGTGGAGTCAAGGGAATTGTAATAGATATGTATGATATTCGGGGGGGGAAGTGGGGTGGCGGATTGGGGGAGGGGGGTTGTCACTTTGAGGGGTAAAAAGTATAATTATTGCACTGTGTTGTACAGCTGAAACTAACTTTTAAAAATGTGTATTTCACAATAAAAAAAGCATGAATGAAGTAGGATAAAGATACATCTGATGTTTCATTCTTTTAATTTCTTCTTCATGGCTTCTTCCCAAAAGATGGGGTAGAACTGCATGTGCCCAGATTGTGCTAAATTAATTTGACTAGACTAGGACACTAACTTGATGTGGAGAACATTAATATTTCCATCCTTATTACTATTTAAGTCTAAAAATTGTAAGCTTAGCTAGAGACTTTGAAAGATTAGATTTTCTTATATCCTAAAAGAAGTAAATTCATAAAAAGTGCTAGTAAATTCACACAAAAAATGAATACTAATAGTAAGCAATAATCATTCTTTTCAGAAGACTTTGTATTGTAAAAGGTATATTTCTATGGGGGACACAGGAGTACAGACACAACAGATTTTAAATGCGAGCTCTGCTTCTTACTGGATGTATAGTTTTTGTCCATTTGCTGTTTTGGCTTTTTGTTTTGTTTTGTTTTGTTTTATCATTTGGGGCCTCAACAGGATACTGTGAGGATTAGAGATTATATATGTATAATCTCTCTATAGGAAATAGATATACATGTACATAAAATTTGTCATGGATATATAGTAGGTGCTCACTAAATGGTAACTATTTTTATTGTTATCCTAAGTTTCAATATTATGCTTACTTAGTATAAAAGAAGTTGTATTAGTGCAATGATTAAGAGCTAGACTTTGAATTTTGGAGCTAGACTAGATGGGTTCACATCTAAGAGTTACTACTTGCTAACCATGTGATCTTGGGCAAACTTCTTAACTATTCTGTTTTCCAACCCATAAAAAGAAAATAATATCTGCCTTATAGGGCTATTGGAAGGATTAAATGAGTAAATGTATATGAATAACTTATAATAATGCTCTGTACAATGTTAGCATTATCTGTTTATTTTTTTAAAGCGACCCACTCTCTGGATGCCGGGAGCCATCTGCGCCTCAGTATCTGACATGGCCAAACACACTGCAATTGTGACAAATTCTGAAGCTCTGACTGAGAAACAGATATTGTTTTATATCTTAGAAGATTTAAATTCCCCTTTGGATGCCCCCCAGTAGGATGAAGATCTTACACCCCTTCTTATAGATATATCACAATAATTCTATTTTATACACTAAAGGTAATTTTAGTCACACTAGTCTCTTAGTAAAGGTCAAAGTACACACCCTATAAATCTTAAGATCCTGCTTAGCTAATAGTGTTTAGGATAATTGTTGAGTAGTCACATAGTCACTTCACTATAGGTAAAAAGATTAGCCTTAGTCATATAGTCACTATAGGTAAAAAGGACAAATCCATACCCCACAATCAGTCCATCTTTGAGATCCTGAGCTCCAATATCCCATTTTCTAAAGATCACCTGTTATTCTTTCAACCCCCTTATTCTCCAATTCATATCCTACATCTTATAGATCTCATTAGAGGTTTCTTAAACTCTTTTTTTTTTTTTTGCTTGTTCTCTGGGTTTCCCCTGGTCTTTAAATTTATTTGCATTTTGTCATCACATCATTCTACATAATTCCTTTCACCCTTCCCAATTAGTGCAGTATGGAAATCATAAAATTCAAATTCCTTTTATAATCAAATGCTTATACACACCCTTTACCTCCTTTTTCCTTTTCCATTTTTTAGTAAAACCATTTTATAAAGATTTATAGTTGTTTTAGATAATCATCATAATTTATGTAGATGGTACTTTTTTTCAAGAAAATTAAAGAGCTTTTCCTTAAGTTGGCAAGAGGGTGAGGGCAATCATATGCTAGATATGCTAAATACAACTGATATGTATATATATAGAGATATAGATATAGATATATTCATATATATGAATATATATTTGCATATATTCATATATATAATATATGCTAGATATATGCATGCCAGGTATATACATATCATATATATCATATATATCAGTTGTATTTAGCATAGGTAGCATATTTGTATTTATTTATTGATATAGACATCCCCCTCCTCCTTCCTCTCCTGGCTAATTCTTTGATGGCACAACTGGTGAGGGAAAGGGGCAGACCAGCCCTGTTGTGTCCACTTCTTTGCAGTTCCCAGTCTGGGGAAAACTGGGGACCAAGTGATCCTGGGTTAAGGAGGATACACTTCAAACTTCTATCATCTTGACTCTTTCCATTCCTATCTTTTCGTATAATAACTGAGGAGTTTGTTTTAAAGGCTCTTTCCTAGTGAGAGGGCTTGAGTTGATTCTTGGAAGTCTTTTGTGTATTCTAAGGAACTTATAGCTGTTGTACATTTTTTTAATGTTCAATTTATTAAACTCAGATCTCTAATACACTAAATGTGGAAAGTTACTTTTTCTTGAACATTTAACATTGATTATAAATGTCATTAATTCATTCCATTAATACCTTTAAACTTTAATAGATTTATTATGGCTGATCTTTTTGATTATGGCAATGCCTTAATAAGGATGCAAACTTGTAAAAATATAATTTCAAAACATTTTATGTAAACTTGAACTTATACTAAAACATCCACATTGTGTGTTGATTCTTTCTTCATTATTTACATACTTCTAAAATACCTTCCTATTTTTAATTTTTATTTTAACTTCCCAGGGTTGGGTTTCAAGAGTGTTATTTGGATACCATTCTAGGGTCTGTTACCAGACCTGAGAAAAAGAGCAGCACTCCCTTGTCCCAGGCTCACATTCCCATCACCTATCAAGCATTTCTTCATGGATGTATAATTGACTAATCAAACTTAACATGACCAGAACTAACATCTCATCTTACCTCCGAAACTATTTCCTCTCCCTCTGTTCCCTTACATTGGATCACTGCCCAGCTTAAAACCCTCCAAAGGTTTTTTTTCATTGTTCTTGGAATAAAATCCAAATTTACTGTTGGTTACAAGACTGTGTAATCTGGACCCTGTATATATCCCTATGTTAATCATAACCTATCTTCTCTTCCCCTTTTACACTTTAAACATTCAAATAATCTCGATTTCTGGACTAAGACATCTGTACTATCTGGCTTTTGTCCTTAGTGTTTCCTTTGTCTCAGTCCCTCTTCCTTTGACTCCTCACAGGGCTGAGTCCTTATCACTTGGCTTTAGGCTCAGAGATTCCCTCCTCAAATCTATCTTCTTCACCCTTGCCCTCCCAACTAAATAATATCCCCTTTGCTTTCTTATCAACCTGTTTATTTCTTTAATCGAACTTGCCAGTGTAACCAGTGCTGAGCTGTTTACTTCATGATATACTGCTTCCCTTCTCTAGGATGTCAGCTTCGAAAGACAGAGTCAATGCCTGGGCTGTTCAGTGTCACATCCCAACACTTTGCACAGTGTGCATCACATTAGAACACTTGATAAATATTTGTTGCATAACTGAACGTGTGAATGAGTAAACATCACCACCATCCACTCAATAACCCTAGACTGCTACCTTTCTCCTATCTGCATATCTGATTTATCACCAATAGCCTGAGTTATAAATTCTAATTCTTGAACATATTCTATTAATTTTCACTTCTTCCTCTCCACTATTATTAATCTGGGTGGCACTCATTAATATTCATATGCCCTTTGTACCTCAATTTCCTCTTCTGTAAAATATGAACAAAAAGAACACTGGCTTTGTGAGATAATAGCAAGCATTCCACTCACAGTTATTATTATTACATGTGACCACTTCCTCTTTCACGTTCCTTCCACATTGTCTTTCATAGCATAGGCAGCATTTCCCAACATTGTTTGCTCAACCTTCAAGACAGCAAATGCTTCAAGGACAGGGCTTCTGTCTTTGTATCTCATCATGAAGCCATGCTCAACTAATGTTTGTTAAATAAATGGACACATTAATTAACAATGAAATTGTTACCTTAATCTAATTGGTTTGATACAGAAGGAAGGATTCCCCACTGCCTTTTAAAGGATTGCCTAAATTTCTTGCTTGCTTCAGGCAATCCCAGTTACCTTATCTGTCCAGAAATAAAACCCAAAGAATCCATCTTGTAGAAACACATTTAGCATGTTATCACTCTGCAAATAGCCTATGGGACTCAAACGTATAGGGTTTTGTACACATTTTGAGTAATGAATACATTTGACAAATGAAGGAGAATTGGGGTGAATGCTATTTCTGTCTACTTTTCCCAAGTTTCTGCATTGGCTCTTGCCCCGATAGGGGACATTGCACTTGCCCCTACTCAGGATAGGTGTTACAGCAGCACTCTGGGGCCCTTGCTAGTTCCTCTCCTCAGGAAGAGGGGCTCCTAAACTGACTGGGCAGACCCAGGCAACAACTGGATCCATTTAAATAGAGATCAGAGTCACTGTACCTTAATGACAGGGTCTGAGGCTGAAGTCTCTCTCTTGTATCACTAGCACCCAGATACAAAGCAAAACTCAAGCAGTAGCTCCTAAAGTCTCATTTGCTTCTGGTTCTGCTCCATGTAGGTGGCAGGATAAATTAAGGTAAAACTGCGATTCTCAACATTGGCTTCATATTAGATTCTCCCGGGGAGCTTTAAGAATTCCAAAGCCCAGTCTAACTCAGTCTCTGCAGGTCTGCATCAGTATTTTTTGAAAGCCCCCAGGTGATTCTGATGTGCAGACAAGTTTGAGAAACACCTAGAAAAATTAAGAGGTCTGGTTCATACCATTCAAATGTGGCAATTTACTTTGTCATTTAAAATTCAGCAATTGCTAAACATTACATATCTGAGACATCTGCTGACTCGGTTGCAAAAGGAGCACCTTCAGTTTCCTCTCCATGCTCCCAGCTCCTCCAGGAACCAAACAAGCCTTGATAACACTGGTCTGTCTACTCTGGAGACAGTGATGTCCTCCATCCAACTTCTCCTAACACAGCACAGATGGAAAACAGTGTGGCAACATCCGGTTGGGGTGTGGAGGGCAGAGAGAAAACAGTGTGGAGGGTCCTTAAAAACCTAAAAAGCAGATGATCCTAGTAATCCCACTCTTGGGTCTATATCCAAAATAGCTGAAATTGGGATCTCAAAGAAATAGCTGCACTCTCCATGTTCATTGTAGCATCATATGGAAATAACTTGAGTGTCCATCAATGGATGAGTGGATAAAGAAAATGTGGTATAAGCATACAATGGAATACTATTCAGCCTTAACAAATGGAAACCCTGCCATTTGCAACAGCATGGGGGAACCTGGAGGACATTATGCTGAGTAAGCCAGGTTCAGCAGGACAAATACTGCATGATTCCTTTTATATGAATTATCTAAAATAGTTAAACTCATAGAAACAGACAGTAGAATGGTGGTTACAAGGGGCTGGAGAGAGGGAGGAATAGGTTTGCTGTTCAATGAGCATAAAATATTAGTTATACAAGATGAATAGGATCTGGAGGTCTTCTGTACAACATAGCTTGTATTAACAATGCCATACTATGCACTTAAAAAAAAAACACCTTTAAGAGGGTAGATCTCAAATTAAGTGTTCTTACCACAAAAAATAAATAAAATAAATTTTTAAAAGAAATGTGTCCATACATATGCTTTCTACTTGGTTACCATCACGTTTGAATGAAGCGTGTACTGAATCTGTCTAACAGAGGTTTGTTTTATTTTTCCAAAATACTTAAAATGCTGGACCATTATTAAAAGAAATAAATACAGTTATATCATTTACACAGAGGGAACAAGACTAAGAAATAAATGAGGAACAGCTGGGGCAGACATGGTAGATTATCTGCTTTCTCTTTAAGCAGCAGTTATAGCTACTAGGGAAAAGCAGCAGAAAAAGCATGTCTGGAGAAAGAGGGATTATATTGGGAGAGACAAAGAATCACTTGAGGGACTTCTGTGCTCCAAGCAGTAGCTGAAATGTGCTAATGATCAATTTAACATCTGCCATTTTAATTAGCACCTACAGATAAGCCAAAATTGAGAGAAAGGGCTGGAAACAGTAAAATGGCCTGAGAGGCAGCCCAAGGCCAGAAATAAAATAAAGAGCCACTATTTATGGCAGCAGGTGATTATAGTTCATTAGAGGGAGCATGATTTGTATTTAGGAGTTGTTTTATTAGTAATATGTTTATGACATAAAATTTGGAACAGAAGCTGATTTGTGAATTGTCTCAAGAAAATTAGATTTGATAAAAATTGTTTTAAAACTTCCCCTTTTAGTCTAGTGGTTTTTAAAGGATCAAAATAGCAATGAGTACTTGACACAGCCTAGTTTCTCAAGAGTCACACTTCTATTAATTTGAGCTACTGTCCACCTGATTAGTAGTAGGTAAATACAAACTCCCCCGATTTATAAGCCTACAAGTGTGGTCAAAATGTAGCAAAAAACAAATTTAAATAAACAAAATCCAATGTAAATACTTA
>NW_017731569.1:2465585-2483632 GCF_001890085.2 Hipposideros armiger
GTGTGTGGCCAGCAGCCACCGTGATTGGCCGGCAACTGGTGTGAGCTGCAAAGAGCCACCATGCGTGGCTGGTGACTGATCTGCCTCACCCAGGAAGTGCATATTGATAATACCAACATGGGCCAGTGAAGCGAAGTCCTCCACAACTAGACTGAAGAACAAAAGGACAGCAACTTGTCTGTTCCCCTCCCCCAATTCCCCAGCACTGTTCTCCTCCCCCAATTCCCCAATAAAATCTTAAAAAAAAAAAAAATTATCCGAGGCCCAAATGCCTGGTGGAGCTGTTTCCATGTACATGTCTAGGAAAAATAGAATAGTTTGATAGATGTTTATATATGCAGAGGATTAAAGTGAGACCTGCAGTCACATCAAGGGCAGAGCCAGGCCTGAACACTTACCTCCAGGGTCAAGTCATTTCCTAGTTCAGACTGTAGAAATGCTTCCAGGAGAATATGCATGGCACAGTCTCTAAAATCTATCACCAATTGCAATATGTATTGGCAAAATGGCAGTACAACAGTTCAAAATGTAATGAAGTCAGCACAACAATGTCTCCAAGTATTTGCCACACAGAAGGCCCCATGGACTGTGCTGGGTTCCGGGCCCACAAAAAATGAGTAGGACAGTGTACAGAGACAGTGCCCTCAGGGGCTTGGTAAACTCCTGGAGGAAAGCAAGTCAATAGCTATTCCTGCAATTCAAACTTAGTAACTGCTTAACAATCAGAGAAGTGACTTTTGTGGTGGGCCTCGGAGAGGACCAGAAGCCAGAGACACTGAGCTGAGGGGCTAGGGAACGTTCAGGAAGCATGGTGCAAAGCAAGAGGATTAGCTCTGTGACTAGGAATGACTGAGCTAAATAGATAGGAAAAGTATAGGAGGACAGGGCAAGAAAGAAATTTGCATTTTGCATAATATGGAAGATAGGATGCGGGAAACGGTATAGACAGAAGCAGGCTGGAGGCAAAAATTGTCCATGTAAAAAGTAATGCCAAGTAGGAAGAACTTTGTTATTGAATCACCCCAAAAACGTTTTCATCGGATGACAATTTAAATGTGCGTCTTTTCCTTCTTGTTCCCCTGCCCAGATGGTGAAGCTTAAGGCTTCAATTACTTCCAGAGAATGGGGAGGCTATAGAGTATGACTAGTGGAAATCTCTGGTTTCTCGCTGTAATGTACACAAGTCTAATTAGCTTCATAGTATTGATGGCTGATTTTATAAGTCTGTCTTGTTGGCATTTGAATTATTTGAGTGGAATTTAAAAATTATTTTGGTGGCGTTTTAAACTATCCTCCCAAGAATAAAGCAAAGTATGATGACCTTGAATCTTATATCTATATTATGAAACATAACACAGCCATTTTAAAAAAATGGGTGAGAGGAACATTATTTGACTTGAAGTGATTTCCTCAGAGAAACTGAGTGGGAAAACAAGATAAAGAAATGAGACTAATAATGTTGTTTTTCGTGCACACCAAAACAGGGCAAAACTCCCTATACACCTAACTATATTTGCATGTATGTGAATTATGATTACATGAGCTTGCAGACAATGTGGAACCACACGTACTAGATGTTTGCAAGGATTACTTTGAGCAAATGGTTATGTGGGTAGAAGGAAGATCGGGCAATGGTGGAGCCAAGATAACAAGGAAAACAAGAACAAGGGGCAGAACTTGAAAAAGCCCATGTGCAATAATCACATTTATGAATGTAGGTAAAGTTTTACATGTATATGTAAGTACACTCAGGATATATTTATTTTAAAAAATCTGGTTTAATAAAAAGGTAAAAGCACAGCAAATTTAGTAAGGGGGCATACTGAATTTCAAACAAGACAAAAGGGGAGCAAAAATCTGGATTCACTTTCAATTTATTACCGCATCAGACTATTTATGTTTCTTCCCGTGTTCAAAGCCAAGTCTTTGGAAACTGAGCTCCCTGAACAAGTCAATTTAGTTTTGTGTATGAGCCATTCCTGTGAAATCTCTTTTATACATCAGCTCCAATTGAAGAACGCTGGCTCTCCCCCACCCCCAACTATCACAGAGTAATCTTTCAGAGGAGCTATCATCTCTCTGTGACTAATTCAATCATCATTTGCTTTCTGCTAGCACCTGCAAGGCAGAATAACTAGTTGTAGTCAACTTCCCTACTTAACCACAGACTTTCCAAGATTTCCTCCAACACTGCATACTGCCTTGATTTGTATTCTTAGCTATGCTTCTGTAATAGTGTAGAGCCTTCATTAATCTGCTTTTTTTTCCAGTATTTATCAGCAAAGTAGTTAGAAGCACCTGATTGCATTAATGAAGAATTCCCCTTGGTATCTGCTGCCATTGCCGAGCTGGGGCAAACCTGGGAGAGAGATAACTGAAGCGGAGTTACAAAAGCAGGAACAATGTGAAGCTTGTGGCAAATAATGGTGCTAGAGAGTTCCAGGGTTCCTGTGTGTCATGCCTTTGCACAGGCGCTAGGATACATTTTCCTCCATCTTTACATATCCAAATCCTTCTCATTCTTTTTTTTTTTTTAAGATTTTTTATTGGGGAACTGGGGGATGGGAAGTGCTGGGGCATTGGGGGAAGGGGAACAGACAAGTTGCCTTTTGTTCTTCAGTCTAGTTGTGGAGGACGTTGCTTCACTGGCCCAAGTTGGCACCATCATTGCGCTCTTCCTGGGAGAGACAGGTCAGTTGCCGGCTTCTGGACGGCCGCTCACGGTGGCTGTTGGCTACACATGGTAGCCCATGGCAACCCGATGCAGCAGGGGCTGCAGCCTATGCTGTCACCGGACATTGACAGCAGCCCAGCTCCAGGTTGAGCTGTTGTTCAACATCTTAGCTGTAGAGGGCAGTGTCACTGGCCCTCATATGTGGGATCTGAACCGGGGTCCTCTGGCATCCCAAGCCAGTTCTTAACCATCGCGCCACTCGGCCGACCCCCCTTCTCATTCTTGAGGCTCAGTTCAAAGCCTTCTCTCACACCAATCCTCCCTTATTTCTCCCCAGCCAGAAGTAATCTTTCTTCTGCCGCTTTTTTGCTGTGACATAGGAATTCATCTGTACCGTTTGCTGGCAGGTATCACTTTCTATTTTATAAAGCAATTAAGTAGCTTGTTGTCTGCACTGTCAGTTAACCTCTGAAAGAGAAGGAGTCCTTTCCCATTGATTGTGTTACACCACCACACTGCTAACATCAGGAATGTGACCAAAATGTGCTGAGTCATCTCTCATCTAAGAGGAGGCGCTGGGCCACTATCTTTGTGAAGATCTAGGGGAGCCACAGGCAGCGGGATGAGCACTCACAACAATGTTCTCTATCCAGAGATATTATGGTTGGAACTTCCCTCTTGATCTTTGGTCAGTTCTGTCCATGCAGAGACATGACTAGAAAAGAGCTCACTTCCCGCTGTCATGGAGCAGAAGTTTCTGTTTGTGCTGTGCCTTTCCCAACCTAGCAGCATAATTAGTGTTGTATTTTTACAATCTGTTGGTGTTCTAAAAATGAGAACAATGACCTTTGTGTTAATTAGTTGATACAAGAGCCCGCTGGGACTGGAAGAATAAGTCTTAATGGGACTTGAGATTATGTATTCCAATCATAACTGTGGAGGTAATAACCAGTGCTAATGATGAGATCAAATAAACATACATCCATACTAATGTGCTTTTTAATCCCCTTGCTCTGACTGAGATGTTCTCAGAATTACCTGCCAGTATAATAAGCATACTTTAGACCACCCCAGAAGTCTAGAAACCTGAGGGAAATACTTTATTGTACTATTTTAGATGAACAAACAGATCCATTACTTTAAATCTACAAGTACATCACCTGAAAAGTTACTTAAAATTTGAAAATAAAACGTGTTGAGTGCATGATTTGAAAACACAACTAACATGCTTTTAAAAATAAGCATAGCCCATCTTTACAACATTTTGCAGGCCCTTTGAATCTGGGGATAGTGTTTCTGAAGAAGAAATAGTTAAAGGATAGTTAAATAGTTAAAGGATAGAGAAAAATAGGGAGAAGAAGGGGTTCTAGTTTAGGTAGGACTTCTGGGAAGAGAAAGCAAACAAAGAATGCTTATGGTGTTTTTAATGCCTCTAGATTGTGTCTTCTTCAACACCATCCATGCTTCTACCAGAGGCATCTGGTATCTCTAGCACCAGTCTGTTCTGAACAAGGATGGTTTAGGGTCCAAGGAACCTCTCTTCAGCCCACCCCGAGACCCCTGAGAATCCTATGTGAGATTTTCCATAACTGCAGATGGTAATTTTTCTCAGGAATATAAAGAAGTTTAAGAAGCAGGGAGCTACTTGTTTTGTATCCTATTATACAAACCAGGGTAAAGGACCAGCCAGCACACATACCAAGCCTTATAGAACCACAATCATGGAGACAAGAGGACGTAGGTGAAGCCCATCGTCTATTGCATGTAGCCGCAGACAGGGGTGGTCAGCCTCTGCAGGGGAGATATAGCCCTTGTGTTGTTGACTTCTAGCTGCATAATTAGGGAAGCACCAGAACTTTCTATTGTAATCAAGGTTTGGGGTCCAAGCCTTCTGGTCACAGCGGAGTGTCCTCCTCGTAAATCCTTGGACTCCAGCCCTACCCTGCTACTCTGTATCCTTCATTTGTTAGGAAAGATCGGGGAGGACATATCCTCCTTCTAATTTAGTCAGATGTAGTCAGGGAGCTGGGATCCATGCCTTATGGTCAAAGATATAACAGAACCTCTGGCCTCAGCCACACCTGCTGAAACAGGTTTGGAAAGAACAGGGAAGGCTGTAGGATGAAGCATAAAACTCTGGTTCCTTGTTTCTCACTCTAAAGTTTAATGCCTGATTGGGAATAAATAGGCAGATTGTCCAAGAAATCGCTGGAGTCATTCCTCATTTCAGGTAAACATCACTTGCCCTCCTTTCTCTCGTTTTGATGCTGTGAGGGCTTGTCAACTTAGAGAGAAGCCACAGGCTTTGCTCTTTCCACTCCCATAGTCACAGCCTCTAATGTCATCACCAGGAAAGCTGTTATTAATTATTCATTTGTTTGGTTATGTTTGTTTATATCCTGATTTAGTTCATGAAGAATTCGTGGTGCCCCAGGGGAGTTATTGTGATAAGAGCTGGCTTCCTAGTGTCAATGTGTTCAGATAAAAAGGATGGGAAGAGGCTGAGGAAAGCAGAAAGACTTCTGGGGAACAGCTGTGGGGATCAGAGTCCCAGGGGCCGGATGGCTGTGGTGGTAGCCATGGATCTCTGCTCACATAATCTTGGATTTTGCCCTCCATTTTTTTCTCTGCCTAACATGCTAGTTGCAGGCACCCTCTTTTTAAAATACATAACTTAGTATCTGAAGGAGGGTTGAAGATTAAATCCACTCATTTAGGAACTAATTAATCATGTCTCCAATTTGCAGCTAAGTTCATATGTGCGAGTAGTTGGATTGTGAGAGGAAAGAGATTTGAGACTATGGAGCCTTGTGGAGGTAGGGCAGGCCTTGAGAGGTCAGGAAGATTAGAACGTCAGCCTGACATTATTTATCTGTACATTTGGGGAGAGAAGCATGGGAGCTGGGAACTGAATGATTAATAAATGGTGATACAAAGACAACCATATGTATTTTGGAATTTCACATGGGGCTGGTACTGCCTCATGACACCTAAAGGAATCTTGTTTTTCCTTCTTCCTCTTCATATCTCCTTCTCTTCCTCTTCTCCCACCCCAGAAGCCCTGGACCTCTACTAGATCTCAGGGGATAACTGTTGATATTATAAGCCTACTACATTATTAATTAAATAAAATCATTAACGTGTTAGCAATGGAAGGGGGAACTAGAGAGCATCAGCTCCTTTAAGTGGCAATAGGGAACATAAAGCTCCAAGAAAGGAAGTCATCCAAATACTACATCTTTCTTGGACTAGAACCAGGGTTCCTGACATCTGAGTGTTCTTTCTACTTCACAACAGAATTTCTTGGGTAAACAAAGAACTATATACCACATATAATTTTACTCATGAAACAAACCATTTAATTGCCTGTTTTGTGCCAACTTTATTGCAAATTATATGCAAATTAAGGTGGGCATGACTTTAATTTTAAAAGTACTTTATAGTTCTGTGTTCAAATTCCTTAAAATTACAGAATTTTTTGTAATTTTTCCATTTTACAGCTGTAGAAACAAAAAGAGGTCAAAGACATTTCATAGAGGACCCAAAATACAATTTTGGTTGGTACGACTTGGATTTCTATTTCTGTTTGAGTTTGCCTGATCTTCATCCTATGATTCTTAAATTTCAAGATGAACTGATCATATCTGTGAAAGCGAAAAATGCTAGAGGGAGAGAGAGGAATACAAAGTAGAAAAGTCGATGGTTAATTTCTGGAAATCATATGGTTTGACTTAATTATCCCATCTTCCCATCTTGCATGATCTCTGTAGGCAAAACAATGGTTGTACATAAAATGACTAAGGGTAGGCTGTAACAGGTGTTTCGTATGCCACAGCAACCCTACGTGCATGCAACATAATAAGTAACATTAATAACCATATAGTATATGGTTATACTATATATGGTTATACAAATATAGTATATACAAATATAGTATATATATATGGTTATACAAATATAGTATATTTGGCTTCATTCCCATTTCCATTACACCCTCCTTGCAATTAAAACCTCTCCCAAATATTTCCAGGAAAGGATGCTAGGCTGTTTGAGTGGAGATAGCTAGGGCTTTATATGAACTCCTAACAAGTCCTTCTGGTTAATATGTATTTTGGCCCCGTCTCCTGCCTGCTCAGCTCAGTAGTAATGTTGCTGGTGGCAAAATGAACAGCTATGCAGATAATGCCCACATAGCTTGGTGAAGCTGAGGCTTCCAGGGCTGTTTTGAGAGAACTACAGATCTCTAGCACCCACCAGAGCCTCACACCCTCCACCACCATGGCCTATGGGGTAAAAATTAGTATCTCTGTTTTCAAACTGGGCTCAGAGAGTTTAGGTAACTTGGCCAAAACCACACATCTAGTACCCAGGAAGGATTTGAAAGAAACCAGTCTGACTTCAGAGCATGCCATTCTAACATTACACTAAATGTATGAGTTTATAGGTGAATTGGACGCCAGCTCCTGTCTGGAACCAGTCTTTCTCTGGTAAACTGGCTTTCCGGAGAAGAGCTGCTGCTGTTATGAAGTCAGAATAGCTGTGGCTATGTGTAAGCCCGGTCAGCATAGCGTACAATTTTTTGACTGAATGAAGTGCTAGCGAATTATCCTCTGTAGAAGTAGAGCTAAGACAGAGAAAATCTCCTTAATACACAAGTCTGGGGCAAAAAGAGATGACTCAGCCACAGTTATATTGATTTGGCAAGATAATACTGCTTGGTTTTAGTGGACACATCTTCATTCTAAATAGACAGAAGGATTTAGACAAGCTCTAACTACACAAAGGCCCCACTGCAGTGTGGGCATGGTGCTGGACCAAATACAGAGCTGGAGAAGTAAGACAGATGACTGTTCTTCCCACACCCCAAAGCCCTCCAGCTTAAGCATGTAGAAAAGTCCCACCAGACTTCCTGTAGGCTCCCAAGTCCTACTCCGCAGCCAGGAGACCCAGCAGCCTGGCTCGCTATTCCTGGCCAATCTCTGGGGGGCAGTATGGCCTTTTCCAGGCTCAGCAGGCACGCTCGAGAGCTGAGTTGGTAAGAATACGCAGGATCTAGAAGTACTGCCTCATTCCCACCCCTGAATCCTGGGGGTATGTAGGGATCCAGGAACCTGATACATGAAGTTTTGAGTATTCACTTCAGGAGGTGAGAATGATTCTTAAAACACCTCAAATACCTACATGTATGTCGTATCCATGGTCCACATGCAAAATCAAAGAAGCAAATATTCAAAATTTCTTACAACCTGGCAGATATGTGGCATCTAATCTCTTTATTCCAAAGCAAGACAACTATAAAACTAAATCCTCAGGTTGTGTCATCCTACGGGTTTCATTTTCCAAGCATGACTTCAGATCCTGTTAGAACATTAATGACACCTTCCACGTACCAGTTGCTATTCTGCTCTGCTTTGGCAGTAACTCTAATTTGTCTCCTTCACCCCTGTGGCCCAACGTGCTCCTTTCCCAGGTGTGCCAGGAATCTCATTCCAGCCCAACAGTCGCTGGCTGAGGCTTTTGGCCAGCAGTGGCAGGAATAGGGGTGGCATCTGTTTGCTTCCTGAGAGCAGGCTTCTCTTTAAGTGTGGGTGCTAAGTCTCTATAGATAAAAAGAAGAGGGAGCCGAAGCAAAAGGCAAAAAGGGACTGGAGTTACTGGCGTCACTGAAAGCAAGAGTGAACAGTGATTTGCAAGAGGAGGGCCAGGTGGGTGGAAACGTGAACCTGTGATTATCTGACACTGATAAGCAGACTGGGACTTATAATACAGCTGACAGGTCCTTTATGGGTAGGCAGACACTCTAAGCAGCCTGGCAGAAGACGAAAGAATGCAAACAAAAACATTCTAGCCCTCCCTGAAGGACCATTATTCCTGTTGCAAGCTTCTATCTTTTTTCATTTCATTTCATTAATGAGTAGATCATCAAATTCAAATATCTGACTGAAAATACTACTTTTGACAATGGCATTTATAGCTCCAAAGAACTCAAAATCTTGTTCTCTTAAGTAAGGAAAATAGTTTTCTTGGTCATCCACTGTCCACTTAGATTAAAATAAGGCTTTAAGGGACACTGTCCTATGTCACTTTTTGTGTGTAATTGAATGAATTTGGGTTTAAAGTCAGGGTGATCTGGGTTTAAACAGTTGTTTGACTTTGGATGAGTAATTTAACCTCTCTCAGCCTCAGTTTCCTCATCCATAAAATGGGATGACATCATGGAATAGTCAACATTAAATTAGATGAGATTGCGATGTACTTAGCAATATGTCTGGTACCCTGTAGAAACTCAATCTATCCCTACTTATCTCTGTCTTTTGAAGTCTAAAGGTACCTATTGGTTCAGTGCACATAGTGTATTCCCCAACTTTTCTACAGAGCTTAAGGTGTGATTAAGAACCTTACAAAATTAGAAATCTGGAAACAGAGAGGGAGAAAGAGCAGAGGAAGATGCAGAATCATGGACGTGCCATGGACTGGAGTCAGAAATCCTGGGCGGGATGCTGGCTTGGCTCGTTACCAGCGACAGGACTGTTGGCACACTGCCCAGTGTCTTACAACCTCAGTTTTCTCATCTACATCAAGGAATTAACAACATCTCCTTCGCAGACATCTATGCACAGACGTTGGGTTTGAGATCAGGTTTCCCACCAAAAGAGTAAGACATACCTTCAAAGGAGCCTATGGCCTAGCAGAGAAATTAGTCGCCTGTCCACATAACAAAAGCACGCTCACTAAATAAACGATCATCTTTTGAATTCCTTCTCAGAAACAGAAGATAACAATGATAAGCACAGGTAACTTGAATTCAGGTTCTTCTACATCCTAGCTGTGTAAACACAGGCAGGCAAGTGATTGAGCCTAATTTTGGAAATGAGGAAAACAATGGAATTGTTGTGAAGATTAAACAAGACAATGTATATACATATGAGGAACATAGTAAGCATTCAATGAAACTTAGCTCTTTTTAGTTTGCTGTAGGTATCCACTGTACCCGGAACCGAAGGTGACAGGTTTCAGGGGCCCCCTTTTCATTCCTGTATGCCTCCTCACACCAACAGTCCATATAAAAACATCTCCTAGTCTCTACTCTGAGAAGTAGGATTGTTTTGTTATTGTTAGATTTGTCTACCATTTCAAAAGTCCAGACTTTATCATCAGAGGTTTATTCCTTGGAAGAACATAATGATGGGAGCTACTTCTTTTCCCATTGTCTTCATGTAAACACTATCTTGCATATTTTATCTTGCCACTTTTTATTTTGAAGAGTCTTCCATTTTCTGCAAGTTACCCAGAAAAGCACAAACTTCATATGCTACAAGAAAACGATGAGATGGCAATGAACTTCAGGGAGAAACACCACATAGAGAGAATCAGTTCGGAAAAGGAAGTGTTCAGCATTACATTTTCAAGGTCCTTGAAAGGAAAACCTGTTCAGCAATAAGAGCAATTCTTTTCCCAAATGATTGCTTCAGTCCCTGAATCCTACCTCCTCTAACCTAAGCTCCAGCTGTGTTCATTGTACTCCATTTTCCCTCAAAGTGGAGATAAATAAGGATGAAATACTGTGCATATTGTGCATCTTGTTTCCAAGGAGTTCAGTAGTCTTTAAACATATTATTCCATTAATCTTCCCAGCAGTCTAAGAGAGGGAAGTGACAAGTGTAATGTCCCCACTCTTTCAAATGAGGACACCAAGGAATGACAAAGGGAATTGAATTGGCCAGGAACACAGTGAAGTGGGTGACAAAGCAGGATAAAAAGAAATTAGGTCTCAAAAATTGTGATTATTTCAAGGGCATAAGAATACCCACAACTTATAAATAACAAGATAAAACCCAGCTGCTGATTGCTTAGAGTGCATTTAAATCAAAGTAGGAAATGTGGGCTTGCAAATATGCACAGTAGACCTCATGCTCCTGCAGGTACTGGAATGACGCTAACAGATGTCCTGTGGGGCTCCTTCTCACAATTGTATGTCACTTCTCATCACACTGTGAAAAATTTTCTGACACCTAGTAATTGGCTATAGATTTCCAACTCTAACTTTAGGGTTTTTTTGTTTTCTTTTTTTCTTTCATTTCTGTCTTCTCATACACCCAAGTCAAGTCATATACCTATTTTCTTTCCTTTCCAAGTTCTACCTGTATAAGGGCTTATTAAATTCCTGTCATTTTCCTTTAAATAAAAAAATAAATAAATAAATAAAAGTAAAGTGGTCCAGACAACCAAATTTTCTCAAAACAGGCATTAGTGAAACTGAATTAAACATAGTATATAATATTTTTCATAGTATAAGGTATTTTTCAACAACTGAGGGTAGCTGTTTGTTTTTAATCCATTTGGAGTCATATTTATGTGTGAGAATATTGTTATAACTTGGCTATTAGAAAAGTGGGAGTTTGAATTTTTATAAATTAGCCAGGGAAGAATTTAAACAGTTTAAAAGAGTATTAGTTAAGAAGATTAAACTAGATGAGATTAGCAATGCACTTAGCAATATTACTTTGGTTTTAAAGTCAAGTCCTTTAAAGAAGAGTGGGGGTGACTTAAGAGTGAACAAGATATAGAGCTGCTTACTTAGAATGGATTCACAGGGTGCTGTGAAGGAATATGTGCCCCCAAAATTTCCTCTGTGCCTATTTATTCACCAATAACCAAGAGTCCTAGACCAAGAGAAAGAAACCCTTACTTTCCACAGTTAGTAAAATGGTGTAAAATGTCAACCACCTTATAAAATAGCATTAAGTTCATCCTGAGAGTGAGTGTAAGAAGAGGGGAAAAGCACATCACCAAATAGGTAGGTGAAACGGATATCCAAGAGTAACTTTTAGAGGCATTAGAGTGTAGTTAAAAGCATGCAGAATAAAGAATAGGTCAGAACAGAGCTGAATCCTACCTACATCAGCCACTTTCTAGCTGTGTGACCTTTCAAGATTGTATAATGCTTAGTGGTAATGAATGTAAGTTCCTGGCATGTAGCAGACCCAGGATAAATGGTATTTAATAAAATTATCATACTCTACTGTATGCTATTTTCCCCTTCCCAAAACACATTATCTCTGCCACCCCAAATTTTACCAATCAAATTTTAATGTTTCAGAGAACATACTAATTGCAATTTTATTTTCAGTTAACAGGAATTTGATATCTACCACCGAAAATGCATGGCCCAATATCCTCTATTTAAAAGGCCTGAGGTTTAAACAAGGTAGGAGCACTTGTTTTTATTATAGTACAAAATATCTAAGTATTTGTCATTACTTATATCTATTATGTCTACACATTTTACTCCTACCTAACAATGTCAAATATTAACATAACAATCACAATCTCTTTTATGCTTTCAACTTGCATTCCTAATTTATGGTTTTGTTTTATCAGACATATTTTGAATGGATCATCCTATAAATAATGTAACCAGGAAACAAAATGTGGCAAAATGTAGACCATCATGCCTATAACCTTGCCTGCCTGTGATGACTTTTGATAGGTCTGCTTGCCTGAGCTGAATGATAGTACCAAGAATTCTCTTTCTAGTATGTTTCTAGTTCAGTTGGGTTGCAAAAGATATTTTCTTAAGAGTTGGAGGAAAGAAGGGATAGTGGCCATTCTGTAGAATCATCAGTTATTCAATCAAACACCAATCTAGGTGTTACTGTGATAAAATTTTCAGGATGTGATTAAAGTCCCTAATCAGTTTACTTTAATTAGTTAAGAGAAATTGTCCTATATAATTTGTGTGGGTCAAACATACTCACTTGGGAGATCTTTAAAAGAGTGCTTAAGTCTTTCCTAAATTGAGAATCTTGTCTGTGGACAATAAAGCACATCTTGTTACCATGGGGTTCTAGCCTGCTCATGACATTTTCCTGACTACTTGACCTACAGATTTTGGATTTGCTTTGCTTAATCAGCCCCTATAATTGTATAAGTCAATTTCATGTAATAAATTCAGGTAGGTAGATAGATAGATGATAGATAGATAGATAGATAGATAGATAGATAGATAGATAGATAGACAGACACACAAATGAGATAGAGCAATACATATAGAGATGAGGAGATGAGATAGAAAGAGAGCAAGAGAGAGATCAACCCTACTAGTATTGCTCTCCTAGTTGAACTCTGCTATCTTTTCATATATGTTTTGGTTGCTGTGGGATCAGGGGCTACACTGGATCCTGAACACACTGTAGACCCAGTGGCCCTTGATCTCCATCAACAGACTATAGCTTTCATGCATTTAAAACTTTATACATTTCAAATTTATGATCACCCACTTATAAAATGACTTAAGGCAAATTAACTTTTACTAAAGTTTTTTTGTTATTGTTCCTAGTCATATTTTCATGGGCTAGATTTAATGTCTTTCATACCATTTTACATCACAAAATAATTACATTATACTTACTAGCTGTTTGAACTTGGATGAATAATTTAACTTCTCTGTGCCAATTTCATCAAAATAAAGATAATAATAGTTACCTCATTAGATTGTTGTAAGAATTAAATATGTAAAATATGTAGAAGAGTCCCATGAATAGAGTAAACCATATATGAGTAGTACCTTTTATTATTATTTAATAAAATTATTTTAATAATCCTTACTAATTTTTCCAAAAAAATCTTATCAGGGTGACAATAACAATGACCAATCTTTACAGTTTAAGTAACCAGAAAAGATTGGCTTGAAAAATAGAAGAGTAAGATGTCTTCAAATACTCAAGGATGGTTACAGAGGTAGATTGGGGTTTTTTTGCTCGAGTTGCTCAACGTGGCATAAGGAAAGAAGACAGAGGCTGGTGTCAGGTGCACCTGACTTGGTTCCACCATTCACTGACCATAGCTGAGCTCCAACTCCTTTGGTGTAAACAGGCTTTGGAGCACCTACTTTGCACTGTGGTCATAAAGACTGAGGGTTGCCAATTATGTAACAGTCTCTTTTTCATTGTAGCATATGTAGGAGAACTACATGATAGGAATATTATTTTTTAAATCTAATACTGAATGACAGAATAGTATAGATATACATGCCAATTTTAATTTTTAGATTCTGAGAGTTTCATTAAGTTCCCCCCGCCCCAGGATTTAATTCAATAATCATGAATTGAATACCTATTTTTTGCAAGCTCTGCTGGATGCTGTAAATACATGAAATAGCCCCTGATTTCAATCCCTGAAACATTTAAAAAAATGTTTGGTCACCTTTCCATAAAACTCCACACATTGGTTTTTCTTATATTTGATTCCTCTTCCTTTCTAAGAACCTTTTTGAACTCTTCATTTTGTTTTTATTTCATATCTTGAACATCTATATATTGTGCCCTTAAAATTCTTTCTCTGCTTGCATTTTAACCATGTGTTCCTTCTCATTTCTATAGCTTCATAACTGCAAAATTAACTCCCAAAGATTTATCTACAGTTTGAACATGGACCTGTTGGCCCCCTAAAACTCCAAAAGTCCAAAACAGAACTCATTGTCTCTTCTTGTCCCCAAATCAGACCCTTCTCTTGATATGTGTGTATATGTTATTGCCCTAGGGCATAACTTGGAGCCAATTCAAGGGTGATACTTCCTCACCCTTCCTGTTACATATCTAATTAACTTCCAGGTCTTGGGTTTTCTCACCTTTAAGGATGAAATAATTCATTCTGTTTTTCTTTGAATTTTCCCTTCCATTATTCTTGCTCAAGTACTTTTATTTCAAATACTTTAACAGACTCCTAACTCATCTACTGTTTTGAGGTTTTACCTCTTCGTATCCTTCCAGTGTCTCGTTTTCAGTTCAATATTTATAAATTTCAGTTAATAACTTGAGCAAAAACATGTTTTAGCTTCACAGCTCTGATTGAATTAAAGAAAGAGCATGAGTTAGTGTATAGGAGCTTCCCAAGGATATCTCCAGTCGACCATCATAGCATCACCTAGAATGAAGACGGAATTAACTCTTGCTAACTGTTGAATGTTGACATACATGAATGACCAGTTATATCTCTATACTCATATGTGGATACTGGTGGCATGGTGTGTGTGTGTGTGTGTGTGTGTGTGTGTGTGTGTGTGTGTGTGTGTGTGTGTGTGTGTGTGTATAAGCAGAGCAGGGTGAATAGCAATAATCAGTGAACTATTCACTGATAGGTAAGATAGTTCCAGTAAAATGAGTTATGGTAGCAGGTACAGGAAAGAAGTGGAAAGAACCACTATGAGCTAGTGGTAGTTGCTATTAGAGTAAATGGGCATGGACCCCAGAGGCTAGCAAACAATTGAAAAGATAGTTTGAGTATGAACTTGAAAAGAAGTCTTGTGTTCGGTAGTTGTTTGATAGTGGTGATAAAAAAATATTATCCCTGAAGTCGCACTGGGGAGCAGAGTCACTTTCCTGCTGCCTTTGAATTTAGACAAATAAATTTTGAAGAAGCAGCCTACTTTCCCTTTTCTATAAATGGAGTTTCTACTTTATGAAAAGCCATCTTTGATGAAATGTCATTGTTTCACTGTCCACAAAGTGATCAGCATCTCAAATACCTATAATACCTCAGCAGGTTTCAGGTGTCATGGCCCTGTATTTTTAGAAAGCTTCCACCAGATAGAGAACTTGCATTGTTCCAGTGTGTAAGATTTGTAAACCAATTTTTTCAGCTGTATAAAACATTAGGAATCACATTTCCTTAAAAAAAAACAAAAAAAAACAGAGGTTTATTAATAATACATTGTTATGGGTTGAATTATGTCTCTTAAAAAAAAAAAAGAAAAAAAGATATGTTGAAGTTCTAACCCCCAGTACCTCAGAATGTGACCTAATATTTGGAAAGAGTGTCATTCCAGAAATAATCAAGTTAAAAGGAGATCATTAGGGTGGGCCCGAATCCAATATGAGTATTGTTTTTATCAAGAGGGCAAATTGAACACAGAAGCAAACATGCGTAGAGGAAAGACAACATAAAGATACAGAAACTCAAAGAGAATACCATGTAAAGATAAAAGAGTGAGGCACCTATAAGCCCAAGATTCCCAGCAATCCACCAGAAGCTGGGAGAGAGGTCTGGGAAAAGATTCTCCCTTCCAGTTCTCAGAAGGAACCAACCCTGCTGATTTTGAGCTAGCCTCCAGAAGTGAGGCAATAAATTTGTTATATTAAGCCACCTAGTTTTGTTACTTTATTGCACAGTCCTAGGAAACCAATGTACACATTTATACATAATTGAAATTAGTTTCTAGTATACAAGAAAAATAGAAATGGACTTGAAGTAAATTTTCCAAATATCACTGTTTTTATTCCAAACAGAAGCAATTGTTTTTAGTCTGTCAGAGAAAATATGTTTGTGTAAATACCTTTATGTTTCCACATCTGATATTCATAGTAAGACTTCTCGCCAAATCTCTCAGAAATCAAAATCTCTCTCCAATTTCAATCTCAGCTGCAAATCACTATACATAACTCCTTAATTAGATTCTTAGCTGATATGACTGAATGATCCTTTTTTCAATAAATCCCAATACAGCAAGAATGTCAATATCCAATTCAAACTACAATGACTTTGCTATCCTCCTTACTTTCAAACTTTCTGTGGAGATGAAGGACAACCCCAAGTAAAGCTTGCCTCATTTTAATCTGTGACTTTTCCTTTTCAGGGGTAGTTATTTCTAGTTAGGCCCAGATTGAAACTCACTAATTGAGACTTCTGTCAAAACTGGAAGCAGTTTTGCCAACTGGTAGCCAAATGGAATTCCTACTGCAGAAAACGCTTTCATTTTGTTGCTCAAATGTGTACTGTATTCTGAGCACAGTGTGCAATTTCTATTTTGTAAGAGCTTAGCCAATTTTTTCCCTTGAGGGCAATAAAGGCATTACCAAAAGCATTGCCTGAATGTTTCCAATCAGAGAAAGCTAACCCTTCTTTCTAAATGGCTTCCTTTTGATTGTTTACATGCCTCACTATTGTTTCCCTTCCCCAGGACTAGAAAGAGGAAGACATTTCTTTCCGTCTTAATTCCATCACAAGAGCATCTTTCTTTGTTGAGCCAATTACTGTTGTGTGGGTAGTGTGTGTGACAGTTGAATGAAAGTGAAGACATTTGACACTGTTGTGAAAAGCTTTAGTCAATCTCTTGCCAACTGCTAAGAGTAACTGCTTGCCAGGGAGAGGTTTTTATTCCCCAATTTGAGAATTCAGAGCACTCTTTGCAAGAAAACTTGGCTTCAGTGAAGGTACATGTGAGCCCATATTTTCATTTTCTATGAATGTTGTCTGTCTCTATATCTCTACCTTTCATGCATATTTGATCACTGTTTCCATCTGTTAAAAAAAATCCTATTTCTTTCTGGGATTTCGATTGCACCTATAAACACGTTGCTTCACATCATTTTCTAGTCATGTTAACTTGGCTCTAGCAAAAGGGAAGTTCTCCAAAAAGAAGAAAATGAATAATAAAATACTGAAAAGGGAGCAGTCTAAATTTAAATGTTATTAGATCAGATCTATAACTTAAGAAAATGAATAATAGTTCATTTGCAAGATGAATTGCTACATTTGCATAATTTTTAAAACCCCTAAGTTTCTGTTCTTGATTCGACAAAGATATATGAAATAACTAAAAAATAACACACCAATTACGTTTCTACTTTTTCAGGGAAAAATTGTTTCTCCAAATCTTTCTAAAGTTTCCTAATGCACAATTCATGGAAATCAATCTATTTGAGAGCTGGAAGAAGTTGTACAAATTAGTAAGTGATAAGAAGAAGGCACAACCAAAGTCTGGTCTTAGGTAGCAACATAGCAGTTAGGTGACTGTATATTTCAATTAATCCACTAAAATCAATTAGCTAATACTATACACATTTGTGGTATAAGACATACAAAAGATACAGTTATTATCCTGAAGGCTCTAATACTAACTTGAAGTGCTGACCTCCCTCCCAGGCTAGTCAAACTTTTATAACCGTCAGACATTCGAAAGAGGAAAACGTCTCTTGTTTTTCTCCAGAGGAAGACAAATATTGTGGGGTTTCCTAAATTTCTAAGAAGGGGAGAGTGTGAAAAATATTGCTAAAAACTCTGAATCCTTGGTTGGTTTGGGGGTTTGATAAAAAAAAAAAAAAGACAGATGACAAATATATCTCAGGAATCAAATGATCTTGGATTCCAACCTGGCTTAATTACTTATCAACTGTATGACCTCAGGAATTTTCCTTATCTTCTTTTTGCACGTCATGTCCATTACCAATAAAAAGTAGAAAACATCATGATCTAATGCATAAATTGTGATGATTAAATGAGATAATATCTCCACAGTACTTAATGTAGAATGTGGCTCATAGTAAGTATTAGATAAATGTTCACTCTATGTACTAGCAAAACACAATTATCATAT
>NW_017731569.1:2486742-2492803 GCF_001890085.2 Hipposideros armiger
CTGTCTTAATATCAATTTTGTCCTTCAGACAGAAAAGAAAACAACCTGGGAGTCTATTACTCTGGGTCTAATTTTAACTAACAGGGAAGTGGTTTGTTATGTAAATCTATTCAAAATATTGGGAGAAGCCGTTTTCAGGATTAGAATAACAGAGGAATAGAAATATTGACAAAATACTCTTCAGAAAAGCATTTTACTTTTGGATGTGGATATTTATGCCATGTCACTCATTGCTCTTGGAAGGCTTTTAGAAAAATATGCCCATTGATTACTAAGTCCCTATTTTCCTCTCCCCTCAGCCCCTAGAAGCCACCATTCCACTCTTTGATTCTATAAATATGACTATTTTGGTACCTTATTTAAGAGGAATCATGCAGTTTTTGTCTGTCTGTAACTGGCTTATTTCACTTAGCATAAGATGCTCAAAGTTCATCCATGTTGTTCATCCATGAAATATTACAGAATTTCATTTTTTTAAAAAAAAGCTGAATGACATTCCATTGTATGTATGTACTATTTCTTTATCCATCCATCCACAGATGGACAGCTAAGTTATTTCCACAGCTTGGCTATTGTGAATAATGCTATAATGAACATGAGAGTGCTAATATCTTTTCAGAATCCTGATTTCAATTCTTTTAGAAGTGGGATCACAGTTCTATTTTTAATCTTTTAAGGAACCTCCATACTATTTTCCACAGTGACGTCACCATTCTACATTTTCACCAAAAGTGTGTAAGGCTTTCAATTTCTCCACATCTGCATCAATACTTGTTTTTTGTTTGTTTAACTCATTTTTTAATTCATTTTCTAAATCTCCATAAATGCTTATTAAGTTCAGTTTTAAAAAACACTTAAATCAAGCTCTCCATTGTTAAAATATTGGTTGAGAAAATAAATAAAAATCTTATATTCAGCCTCCTCCTCCAAGGTAACTGGTACAGTGACGTCATATGATCTGATGAAGAGTCAAGTGAGAGTTGACACTTTCAAAAAGTCAAGGTCACATGATGAAGGAAAAGCAATTCAAATGGTTGCTCTGACCACAGTCACAATGTTCATTTTAAATTTGCAATGCTAAAGAAAAAAAAACATATTCTGCAGGATTTTCTTTTCATTGAAAAGAATACTGTTTAAGGAGGAAAATAGCAATTAAAAACTGTTTAACAAATATGGGCAAATGGCAGTACAAAATGTTAATAACTGGAAGCACTGAACCATGTGTATTCAGGCTCACAAAGTGGTCTTTAAATGATTGGAAAATACAAGTGCTCTTGTGTGCTATTCTGAAGTGCATTTTTGTAAGTCAGGAATTGCAACAAGAGAATTGCTCTTGGCTTCATAAATACTCCTATGATCTTTTGAAATCCAATCTGTATCTTTATGTACACAATAACCACAACAGTAATAACTGCAGATGGTGTGCAAACTTTAAATCTTTACCCTCTTGGGAATTTTTTATTCCTAATTTTTGTTAACATAAGCTTTTCATCAATATGCTATATAAACAGATTCCATTTATACATATTTGGAGAGCAAAGGAAAAGATTCTATGTAGTATTTATTGTCATAATCTTTTGGCTTACTTATCTAATAGAAAAATAGTGGTATGTTCAGGTATCTAAAACTTTATTTTGGTGAGCTGATTAAGAGAATAAGAAAAGAGTGATATGAATCTTCTAAAAGTCTTCATTTCCCTGCTTTGGGGGAGTGTTACAACAACCATAATATATACAGGTATTGGGTTTTCTTCTCTTAAATTTCACCTATGACATTCTTGATAGAATTTCCCAATGATCCCAAATCATGGGCTTTCCCAGGAAATATATAGTATCAGATATGTTAATTAATTCAAGTAGTTTTTTAATAAAAGGAATTTTAGATAGATCCTGAATCTGTATTGGAAATTAAATCAGCTCCAAAACTATCTAGAGATGGGGATGAAGATGGACATACACATGGACATGGACATGGAAAGACTGATTGGTTAAGATTGACTGAATCTCAAGAAAGCAGGTGAAAGAATTGACCAAATAGAGTTGGTACCTGTCAGGAGTTTTAAAGTATTTAGGTTTTTAAGTTACATAAATGTCTTCTAATTATCTCACTGAGATGATGAGAACTTTGTTGAATGCAAATTGAAATATAATACATGCAAGAAACATGACCAAAATATGTTAAGATGTCAAAAAGCAATAATAACCAATAACCAACAATTAATAGATTACACAGTACTCTTAAATTTTTTTATCAGGTAAGAGGATTTGGGAAGCCTAAAGTAACATATAAGAGAAATATGTGAAATCACATCCTCTATTTACTGTTATTTATTTGCACAAATCTGTAAGTCACAGCCTTATGTTTTGGCAAACTAACATTTTATGTATCTTCAGTGAAGTATCTTCACTACTTCCCAGCAAAATAATTCAATATTGAAACTAATTTCAGGAACAAAGTAGAAGAACATAATCCTGATTTCTATTATCTACTTCACTTTTTTTTTCTTTTTAACTCCCAGAAGTGTCCTCTCTTCATTTAAGATTAATCCTTCTGTATGTGATCTTTATATGATTCCTTTCCAACTCCTTGACGATATCAACCCAGCATTGATTCCTTCTGTCTCCCTCTCGACCGTTGCCTCAAAGATGCTCAAATTCCCCCCCAATCTTTGAGCAGTCATTTCCCTATCATTTTTATTTTGTTAAGAAATTTCACTGTGTGTATTCCTCCTACTTCCAGATCAAACCCAGCTGCTCACTTTCCCTAAAAATCGGTTGTTGTCTCATTCCCACCTGTGGTGACTCTCCAGGAAGTCTCCCTGTAATCATAAAGTCCAGTTGTTTTCTAAACCCTCATTCTTTTCCTGAACACTATCAACAAACCATTTTTTCATGAGAAAAGAAAAAAAGAAAAAACAAACTCTCATTCCCTGGTATCACAAAATGTTGCCTTCCACTGGTTCTTTCTACATTTTGGGCTTTTTGTTTGTTTTCTCTCTCCAACTTTTCTTCTTATTCCTTCTCCTGCTCTTGTCCCTTAATTGTCATTGTCCTTCACCTTTATCCACTGACCTTCCTTTCAACAATCTCTTCATCTATTCCTATATCTTCATTTATTAGCTCTTTGAAAACAATGTATCTCTAGCAGCTGCTGAACCCCTCTTGGACATTGCACTGATACACTGAACTCAGTGTTCTTAAACCAGATATTTTCCTGAAACTATATATTTTCCCAAGAATCCTCAAAATTTTCAATTACTTTTGATTTTTTNGAAGTGCTGAAAAGGCTGCATGAAAAAGTTACATGACTTGAACTTTTCGCCAATTCATGGCTTTTGCATCTTGACAATGCACCAGCTCCCACGGCACTGTCTGTGAGAGAGTTTTTAGCCCATAAACAAATAACTGTATTGGAACACTCTCCCTATCACCTGATCTGGCCCCCAATGACTTCTTTCTTTACCTGAAGATAAAGGAAATACTGAAAGGAAGGCATTTTAATGACATTCAGGACATCAAGGATAATAAGACGACAGCTCTGAAGGCCGTTCCAGAAAAAGAGCTTGTTTTGAAGGGTGGACGAGGCACTGGCATCGGTGCATAGCTTCCCAAGGGGAGTGCTTCAAAGGTGACTGTAATGATATTCAGCAATGAGGTATGAAACACTTTTTCTAGGGTGAGTTCATGAACTTAATTATCCAACCTGATATGTTTATATAATGCTTAACCCAGAGCCTGGCATATATTTAAACACTCCATTTTAGTTACTATTAATTGTTACTAATTTAAAAAGGTCTTTGGGTATCAACTTATTAGGTTGGTGATATAGGTGTTTCTTCAGATGCAACCTCTCTTAACTGAGAAGATCAAAATTCTGGGACCACATACATCAATGGAATTGGTGGGCTCTAGCCAACTAAAACACATATCAAGGGACCAGTGGGAAGAAAGGAATGTTATTTCCAAAATGTTTTGATTAGATGACATATATTTTATAAGGTGAGACAAAAAATATACAGGCTGTTTTATAACTCACATGTCAGCATTCTTTATTTCCCTTTGTAGCAGAGGTAGGAAATAAAACATGTGTCTGTTTCAAAAGAAATCATTATTGAGCAGGTGCTTTGTGCTTAGTGTAGTGTTATGCACTGGAGACAAAAAGATTAAAAAAAAAAAAGATACCACCTCTTCCCTTATGGAGTTAATAGTCTAATAAGGATGGTAGACAGTTCTAAAAATATCACACAACTAAATATACAATTATAAATGATGTAGGTGCTATCAAAAAAAAAAGGGAAATTTGCAGCTAGGAGCAGATCGAGTGATCAATCTTCCCAGGTTGCCTAGGGTTATGCTGGTTTTAGTGCTGAGAGTCTCACTTTCCAAGAAACCCCTCAGTCCTGGGCAAACCAAGATCATTGCCCTATAAGAACAGCAATAGAGAAGTACACCTGATAGGGGTAGGGGTCAGAGCAAGCCTCACTGGGAGGTGACCTCTACACTCACTGGGACCTGAGGATAGAGGAGGCATTGGGCAGCCCCAGAATCAACAGAAGAGCACTCCTGGTGATGGAGTGTCTCTGTAGGGCCCAAGATGGGGAAGAGCTCAGTGAAAGAGGATCAGAGAGGAAAGAGGCCTTGAGATGAAGCTGGTAAGGCTGGTAGATTATGCTGAGCCATGTTGGCAGAGCAAGGGAAGTGCCTTTCACAACAGCAACAGAAAGATTCTGAAAAGTTTTGGGCTAGGGGCACCAAGATCAAAAGTCCTATAAAAGCTAGTTCGTATTTTAAGATGATCACTCTGGCTACTCTGGGGAGAAATGATAGTAGATGGTAAACGGATATGGTAAACAGTGGTTGGACTTCAGGACAATTTTGACATTTTAGTGCCATTTGTTTTTCATCTCATGAAGACAGAATACCTTAATGGTGGTACTCAAAACATGGTCGCAGCACCAGCAGCATTAGCTAGGGGATTTGTTAAAAATGCAATTGCTTGAGCCCCTGTGCAGACCTACCAAATCAGAAACTCTGGGGCTGGACAGAAATCTGTGTATTGACAAGCTCTCCAGGTGATTCTGATGCACTGCTGAAGTTTGAGAACTATGTACTGCCTTGAAAAAAAAAAATGTTTCCAAAAGCGAAACTTAAAAAGGCATGGAAATATGGTTACAATATCTCTCCACTTCAGAGTCAAAATTCAGGAAAACAAGAGTAGATGTGGAAAGGGAACAGGGACCTCCATTGTTTGTATTGACAAACAAAGTCCAGATTTTTCAAATCCTGTATTGCGTTAACAACAATGTAGTCCCAGAGGGCTAGCTGGCAGCTTACGGGAAACTAGTTTGAAGGGCAAAGAAAAAAATAACAAGTTTAAAATTTCTCAGTAATTACCAGGTAAAATAATGATTGCTACATAAAAAGAAAAACAATAGAACAGTTTCCAGAGCTAACCCAAACCAAAACTTCTCGTCCTGTCTTTCTGTGAGTTCAAGGACAGAAAGAAAATTTTAACTCTGGTATTTAACTCTTTGGTGTTTAGACCCATATGACTCTATCTGAATATTCAAAACCCCAGGCTAAAGTTTCTATCTTAATTTTAACCCAAGGAAGCACACAAAAACAGAAAGATTATTAAAACTTGACGGATAAGACTCCTGACATGCAACAGTGAATCTGCATAGCTTAACAAAAGACACAGAATAGAAAAGGAAAGGAGTTATAGGCTGTATAGGGATTCAGAGTTGACAGTAGAAATGTGGTAGAAAAAATTTGCATGTCAAAAAGAAAACCAAACGTGAGAGTAACAAAGGAAGAATACTACAAACTTCCAGACCAGAGACAGAATTATTGATTATGCTTTCCTTTACCAGATAAAATAGTTGGAAAGAGTCAAGACATCTAGTGATGGTGACTCGCAACCCTTACCGCTCCTGGAAGACTTAGTTGAATAACAGAGTATACAATACAGAAGGTGCTAAAAAAATGTATACACATATTAAGAAAGGAAAAACTATTAAAATCGTAATACTCAATATATACTGATAACAAAAGATGAATAC
>NW_017731569.1:2497943-2503379 GCF_001890085.2 Hipposideros armiger
AAAGGGCCATCAATCTAGAGAAAGAAATCCATCCAAGACCAAGATAGAAGACATATACAATGAAGAATGAAACAGAAATTCAGTGTCTATCTGAGGTGAGTCAATTGTCATCTTGAGAAGAAAAGCAAAAGCAGGTTTCAAATTATCCTTGGGACTCAGTCTATATGTCTGATGGACTAATAGAAGATACTTTTAGTGATATAATCTAATATCCTAACTTTTTACAGCTTAAGAAACATGACTAAGAGTTTAAGTAACTTCCTTTTTTACATCCAAACTCAACAAATATCAAATACACTTCTCATTTACCTTCCTCCTCATCTCAACTCCAAAATTTGTTTTGTTTGGAACAAGTGTCCCCACAAATAAACATGTTGAACTTTTCAGGTCACCTTCAAATGTGGTCTTCTCCAGGAAATAATCTCAAAAGAAAGTGATCTCCCCCTCAAGCAAATGTATACAGTGCTTTCCTGCCTCTTTTATTACACTTACTATATGGATGCTACAAGATATTTTCCATACCCTCTGCCAAACTGAAAGATCCTAGGGAGTATCAGAATCTCTCTTTTCCTCCCATGACACTTTAGACAATGCCTCAAATATATTCACTTTTCAAGAGAGAGTTGCTGAATTGATGTATAATGAATTATTCAAATCCATGAATAAAATTTTGCTGCAACCATATTTGGGATTTTGAGTACCATCCTGGCTCCTGCTTCTCATAAAAAAAAAAAAGTATACCAAAGTTGAAGAAGTTGCAGTTAGAAACAATTACAATGATTAAAATTCTGTCTTCGGAAGGGAGATGATATTTTTAAAAAGAAAAGAAAAAACTAGATAAAAATAAAATTAAGGTTATAAAGACAAAACTTAATTTATAAAAATGAAGGAGACTAAATGTTAATCAAGTACACACAACAAATTTCAGTGTGCTGTTATTTTTGAAAAAGAAGTCTCTTGAAATTTAAAAAAAAATAGTAAATCCAGATGAATAAAATAAAATTGTTGATATGTGGTTAAACTTTCTCTACTAAGTTATAATTTACACTGTGACTAAGATGGCCTAAATATTCCACTCAGCTTGACTAAACTTTAGATAGTTTTCTTCCTGATAAGACCCTGACCTCCCTTTTCTTAAGAGAATTTATTTTAAAAACATATCATTGTAATTTTTTTCACTGCCCCTTTAAGATATAAATCTTCTCCCAGGCTCTTGGCAGTTTTACCCTTTCTTGAGGACTAGGTAGCTATCCCTTCAAAATGATTACATTTCATCAAGAAAGATAAAGCCCTATCTCACAGTTTGTGTGGGAGAGGAAGAGCTAAGTTCAGTAAGTGCCAATTAGCGAACACAGATGGCCTCACTGAAAATGACCAACCAGCCCAGTGAACATTCTCCAGTGCTTTTCCACTAACACAGGTGCTTAACAACTATCCCAAGTATTTTGTTTTAGGGTAGTTGAGGTCAATCTCTCTCCTTATTGCAATAGTCTTGAATAAAGTCTTCCTTTCCTATTTAACTCCATTAGGAGCAATTTTTCTTTGGTAACTGTCACCTCAAAGAAATATTAGCTTAAATTATGCATATCGGGTTCAGAAAAAAAAGAGTTGAAGAAAACAAAGTTTATTTTTTTAAATAAGCCACTCTGAACTAGTTAGTCTCACTAAAGATAAATTCATATTTTAGTAATAACTTATTCTGGGGTGTCCTTATGAAAGACCAATGACTGCAGAAGTGAACAGAATCCTGCTAAATCCAGGGTAGATGTATTAATTCAGTCATTTTTCATCAGATAATTCTGGCAACTTCTAAATACGAGGCACTGTGAATAGGTATTTACTGTTGAAAAGATGGCAATATCTGGTCTCCTCCCACAGGGACCTCACAATCTAGACTGGGATGACAAAATGTAACCAGCCATTACAGTGCAATGTGATAAGTGCTCCTCAGGCTCTGATGCCAGCAGTTATTCCAACTTTATCCCTGGCACACCTCGCAAACTCTGCAAGGATGGTGTGGCTTCCCTGTGTGCCTCCTGAGGCCGCCCAACCCCAATATCAACCAGCAGGGTGCTTGTAAATGAAGAGAAAAGGCAGAAATCACAACTCCTCCTCTAGTTGTTTAGCTTCTAGATTCCAAGAGGTAAAGGTTCTCCACCCAGGGGACCATTCTTCTCAGCCCTGTTCACTGACTTAAAAAAAAAAAAAATGTTTTGTAAGATACTATTTTGACCTCTAACATTTCTTATTTGTTAATTTAAATGCCTCTTCCATTTCTTATACTTTAACTTACATGGATGACTAGTAATTAACCTTCACTTATACTTACTCTGACCTTAAGTTATTTGTATATTAAAGTTAGAAACTGATAGTAATAGGTGGCATTGCAATTTAGAACAGTTAAATAATGGTCTTATTCAAAATTGATATTTTATCACCTGTTTCAATTGTCAGGTCAGAGGAATAAAATGCTAGAAATTATGACTCACAACTAATATTAAGCACCTTTACAATAGGATTATATATCTGCTTTAAAAGAGTTGAGTTTGTTGATACTTTTCTTGCTTGTGGAACAATCAAAGATCATCTTTTCTCCTGTCCTTGCTGACTGATTTATTGTGCTTGTTGCCATGGTAACAAATCCATAGCTCCCAGGAGATCACTGTTTTGAACTCTGAATCTTCTGACCCTCTGGAATCAGCAATATAGAAAAGGTGGTAAAGCAAGCTCTAAAATCACTCAAATGGGTCAATTTATGGAAATGTATATTCTGCTGTTATGCTCCAAACTATATCCAGTACAAATCTCCAGTATTTTAGATGAGAAAAATACAAATAGGTTCTGATCCTTGAATTATAAAACTATTGTGAGATTAGTTTTCTGAAAAATTCTGTTAGAACCTGACCCCAGGCCTCCAAACATAATAACTTTGACCTTAGAAAAGGCATGATTAACTTTATGGACACTTGATATTTGAGTTTAAAAGGGTGCAGAAGTGTGTACAAAATAGGTCTTTTGCTACAGTAATCTTACAATTAATCTGCATATTAAAGAAAACTTCTAACTAGAAAATATTATAGAAAATAAAAATAAATCCTATATATATAAATAATGATTTCAGTTTACTTTATGTAAAAAAGGAGGGAAGATCTTTCAAGGTTCAGGTACAAATTAGAGTACAAATGAATTGACCAGATTTCAGTATATTTCATTTTTTATGCATTTATTTATTAATTCATAAAATATTTATTGAGCTTCTACAATGTCCCAATGTTCTGAGAATAAAGGCATAAAAGTTTTGAATTATGTCAATTGTCTTTGGTCTTGTAAAGTGCCCATTCTGTAAGGCAGAGGAAAAGCAACAATAAACAAACATATATGCTACACATACACAGAGGGTGCCAAAAATTATATACGCATTTTAATAAAGGAAAAAAACTGTATTAAAATTATGCTAATGGTAACCACTTTGAGCACCTCTTATAACTGCAGAAGTCAAACGTGACTTGTATTCATCTTTTGTTATTGGTATATATTGAGTATTANCCACTATTCAATTTTAGACCCTTATTAATATAGCATCTTCCACTCCCTTCCCCTCCAATGCATCTGTTTTCTTGTCATTAGATTACACATTCTTAAATATAGCTCAGATTGTGAGGTTTTTTTTTACCAACTTCCAATAATTCAAATAAAGCTTTGACTCCACCTGTCATTCACAGACCTTGTTTGTGTGCATAACAAATTACCTCCAAAGATGGTGTCAATGAATAACGGGTCAGAAATTGGGACAAGACATAACAGAAATGACTTGTCTCTTGACAATGCTGAGAGCCTCATATGGAAGACTTGAAAGGTGAGAACCGAACTTAACTGAAAGTTCAACAACAGGTCTAGCAATTGGTGCTGGCTGTTCCTTTTAGGTTGACCTTTTTTTATGTACGTCTCTGCATGCGTGAGTTTGGGCTTCCCACAGTTTAGTGGCTGAGTTTCAAGGACAAGAGTCCCAAACAAAAGAGAGTCAAGCAGAATCTATATCCTTTTTATGACCTAACCTCCAAAATCACATAGCATCACCTGCACAGTACTCCATTGGCTATAGCAGCTTCAAACTCGCTCAGGTTCAAGAGGAAATAGAATAAACCTCTTGGTGGGAAATGGCGAAATTCTGGAAGCATGGGCAAGTATTGTTGTAGCTATTTGGGGAAAATACAATTTGCCACAGGCCTCAACCAGCTGGCCTTAGCCTTCATTCTCAGTTGAACTTTGTACTAATTCTATACAGGATTTTTTCTTCCCCCACCCTCAGATCCTCCCTATACATACACCCTCATCTTGATTGAGGTAGAAAACACCATCACCCCTTTCTGGAAATCTGGTCCAAACTCATATAATCAAACAAAACAAGGGCAGAAAACCAAAGAGAGATTTAGTTGCTTTCTAATAATGACTTGGACTAATAGAATTTAGGCCATAATAGATTGCCAATTTTAGTAGCAGAAAGGATTTTAGGCTATAAATTCTTAACCCTGAGGTTGGAATTAAAAAGCACTTCTTTTCTTCAACCCAGTCTCCCTCTAATCACCTGACCTGAAATGCCCTTTCCCACCGCCAACTCCATTGCCTCTTCCAAATCTCTCTACTCCTTTTAAAGGTAAACCTGAGTTGAATCATCACAAGCTTGAAAGAGGTTGAAAGAAAAAAGGGCCATCAATCTAGAGAAAGAAATCCATCCAAGACCAAGATAGAAGACATATACAATGAAGAATGAAACAGAAATTCAGTGTCTATCTGAGGTGAGTCAATTGTCATCTTGAGAAGAAAAGCAAAAGCAGGTTTCAAATTATCCTTGGGACTCAGTCTATATGTCTGATGGACTAATAGAAGATACTTTTAGTGATATAATCTAATATCCTAACTTTTTACAGCTTAAGAAACATGACTAAGAGTTTAAGTAACTTCCTTTTTTACATCCAAACTCAACAAATATCAAATACACTTCTCATTTACCTTCCTCCTCATCTCAACTCCAAAATTTGTTTTGTTTGGAACAAGTGTCCCCACAAATAAACATGTTGAACTTTTCAGGTCACCTTCAAATGTGGTCTTCTCCAGGAAATAATCTCAAAAGAAAGTGATCTCCCCCTCAAGCAAATGTATACAGTGCTTTCCTGCCTCTTTTATTACACTTACTACATGGATGCTACAAGATATTTTCCATACCCTCTGCCAAACTGAAAGATCCTAGGGAGTATCAGAATCTCTCTTTTCCTCCCATGACACTTTAGACAATGCCTCAAATATATTCACTTTTCAAGAGAGAGTTGCTGAATTGATGTATAATGAATTATTCAAATCCATGAATAAAATTTTGCTGCAACCATATTTGGGATTTTGAGTACCATCCTGGCTCCTGCTTCTCATAAAAAAAAAAAA
>NW_017731569.1:2505964-2508164 GCF_001890085.2 Hipposideros armiger
TGTGTGTGTGTGTGTATAAACCTATAAATAAATGCTACTATATGTACACATATATATACATATTTTTACATGTGCATGTGCACACACATAAAACAACTTTGGATAGTCATAAGTGCCAGGAAAGAAAGAAAACAGGGACATGATAGAGATGAAAATAGGAATGTTCCAGAACAAACAAAAGGCAAGGACATCTGGTAAATAAAATGAGTGTGGGGAAGAAGGAAAAGTAAGAAAGCAGGACTAGAAACAGAGTCAGGAGTAAGGTACTATAGAGCCTTTAAGGGTATTTTAAAGTGTCTGAATTTATTGAAAGTGCCATGAGAAGTCATTGGAGGGCTTAGAGCACGAGAGTAAACACAATTGGATTTGCATTTCTAAAAGTAGCTGCTGGATATTTTATTATTTACAACTATAATTTGACATTTTAGAAAGTATCAAGCAATTTAATTTTGCACAATTTTGTATGTGTTGGACATTAAGATAGATCATCCACATATAATCCAAATGATTGTTAGAACTGATATTTTGTCTAGACATGATATCAGTGTACATCACCTTAATTTTGTCTGTCCTAAGCCTTGATTATTATAATGTTGCTGATGACAACAGTGATGACTTTAATGATACCACTGCAAATAGTATATACCATTTATTAAGATCTTACCATGCTTTAGGCACCATGCCGAGTGCTCCATATACTATGCTACATACAATCCTTACAAGAACCCCATGCAATGTCCATTCTATAGACAAGTAAACAGAGTGATTAAGACTTGGAATGATTAAGTGGTCTTTCTGACTTCAAGAGGAGTAGATAATGCATAAGGATACAACCCAAGATCTGTCAACTTCATTAAGCAAACTCTTAGCCACTGTACTTTTCTGCCTTGAAATGTAATCTAACCTGGTGATTAATTAAATTTCTCAAAAAAATCTGAACACAAAATACTTTTTTTAATTAAGGTTAAATTTTTTCCATTAAGTAGATATGACAGCAGTGTTTGATTTTAAGTAGGAACCATATTTAGGAATCCATTAGCACTCATTATTTTTTTCTTTCTCAAAAATGTAAGATTGGAACAAATTACAACAGAGGTACTGCCATTTAATCTACTAAATTTTAGTTAAGACAGTACTTGGAATTTATATGGATTCACTAAAATATGTTATATTTAAAAAAAGCTATTAGCAACTAAATCCATTATTAAATCAATGGTATTTCAACCAATAAGAAAAACAAATAAGAAAGATATGAAACCTGTTAGTTTTATCTTGATTTACATTGTGTCAACCACTTATAAATCAAGGAGTGAGTGATTCATATTTTACCTATTCTCCAAATTCTAACAAGTTAAATTTCTTAAATTGCTAAATGTATCTCTCCTTAATGACTAATTAATCTGGCGACTTTCTCCCAGAAAGACTAGGGCCTGCAAAACTGCCAAAAATAATTCAGTTTTCCACTTAAAAAAAAGAAAAATAGTGCTAGCTGTTGTTGCTTCAGTAGCAGCCTTAAGCATTCCACTGGATCTCCAGCCAGCACATTATAGAGATTACTTCATTTTTTATTGTTTGATTTTTGCTTAGAATTTTATAAATATATTTTAATACTTTTTTATTTAGCAACAAGATATTTAACTGCTTTCTATTTTTCAATAATATTCCAATATTCACTACCATACAGCTCCTTTTTAAAAAGTAAACCTAATAATCATATTATTTCCATATTCGTTTCTCCCTCTTGGCTTCCTGTCAGCCAACATTCATGCTGACACATTTTGACTTCACCCAACTACACACATTGCTTTGGAAGGAAAAGTAAGAAAATTTTTAAAAAGGACAAAAAATATCAAAACACTCCCAGCCCCCTCTGTTTGATTCTCAGATTCTTTCTGATGATTCCTCTAATAGCAGTGTAATTAGTTTGACATCTGAAAAAAAATGACAAGAAGCTATTGCCACTCTTATTTCATAATGATGCAAGGTTAGTTATTAAATAACAGAAGTGGGAATTCATGACGAACTTTCAAGATGTTTAGTTTGGGCGAAAGAAAAAGACAAGCTATTCCAGGGCCTCTCCCACCCCACCTCACATACACGTATACTATGGAAGGATAGCCTGTCAATCACTCTTGAATGACTCAATATTTGGCCACTTCTGTGCCTTCGCTAAAATAGTATTTGAGTGATTTCAATGTGC
>NW_017731569.1:2510055-2516706 GCF_001890085.2 Hipposideros armiger
AACAGAGTTTGAGACAACCTAGGTACACCTCACTGCAGAAAAAAGGTTAACTGGATGCAACTCTGAAATACAATACTATGCATACTATGAAATACGAAATGCAGCAGTTAGAAGCAATGATTTAGATAGACACACAGTGATTTGTCTAGCTCTTATCAACAGAGTTGAATGAATAAAGGAATAGAACAGAATAAATGTTTATTGTGCAACATAATTTATGTTAATTCAAAACACATATACAATATCTAAAGTAGTCAAACACAGAAATATAAAGTAGAGTGGTGATTATCAGGGACTACGGGGAAAGGAAAAAAGAATGTTGTTGTTAAGGGACATAAGGGGTATAGAGTTTCAGATTTGCAAGATGATAAAATTCTGGAGATCTGTGTCACAACAATGTGAATATACTTAACACTACTGAAATGCACACTTAACAATGGCTAAGAGTAAATTTTAGGTTATGTGTTTTTTATCACAATAAAAAAGTGAAAATATAAAAAAATTGAAGCACATATATCATTAAAGCTACTACTAATGAGATTATAAGGTAAAGATATATTTAATAGTCTATATCAAAAACATTAATGTATGTACCCTTGGATTGGGGATTGGATTGAAATGAGAACCAGGAATGGAAAAAATTAAAACAAAGAAGACAAATGATCATGGACTATGAACTGAAGTGTACAGATAGCTCAAGGACAGAAAGAAAAAGAAATGGTAAGGGAGAGAGGAGGAAGGTGCAGTAGTCAGGGTGTCTCAGAGAAAAGGAACCAATAAGATAGATACATCCATCTCTCTATCTCTATCTATATCTATCCTAAAGAGTTGATTCTCGTAGTGATGGAGGCTGAGAAGCCCAAAGATCTCCAGTTGGTAAGCCAGGAACCCAGGAGAGCCAATGGTAAAGCTCCAGTCTGAGTCAGAGTCTGAAGGCAGAAGACTGATGCCCCAGCTTGAAGACAGGCAGAAAGAGAGAGCTAATCCCCCTTACTCCACCTTTTTGTCCTGTTCAGGCTTTCAGTGGATTGGATGAGAGCCACCTACACTGGGAAGAGCAACCGCTTTACTCAAGTTAACCTATTCAAATATTAATCTCATTTCGAAACACCCTCATAGACACATCCAGAATAATGTTTAACCAAATACCTGAGCACTCCATGACCCAGTCAAGTTGACATAAAACTAACTATCACAAATGCACCCTGGTCAAAGGCACCCATCAACATCTCCTTAAATCATGCTTAATCTTTAAATAAGTATAATAACAAGGTCATAATTCTACCCAATATAACAATTATCCTATATACAACCAAAAATGCACTAAGGCCTTCCCCAGAAGTGGAGGTAAAGTCCCTGAGGTATAAAATTAACAATGTTAAGTACCCTGATATAAAGTCAGTCTTTCTTATATTACATGATAAGGAATAAGAGGGAAAAAAACAAAGGGCCCATGTATCCTGGCTATGAGGTAAGTGGCACATACTGGACCCTGATTCGGAGCGTATGAGTATACAGCCTTCTGGAAAGCCTTGTCCCAGCCCTGCAATGGACTGCCATCTATCTGGCATTGTGACTAAGATTTCAAAAGGCCATTATACTATTCTACGAAGCCAATGGTTTTAGGCTGGTGGGGAATATAATAACACTAGAGAATCCCATGAGCAGAGAGGCCCATTCCTGCACTTCTTTTGCTGTGAAGGGTGTTCCTTGATCAGAACTATGCTGTGTGGAATATCATGGTGGTGGATAAGGCATTCTGCAAGTCCACAGATGGTAGTTTGGGCAATAGCACTGTGTCCACAGAAGACAAATTTGTATCCAGAGTAAGTGTCTATCCTAGTAAGAATAAAATGCCGCCCCTTCCATGATGGAAGCAGTCAATGTAATCAACCTGACCCCAAGTAGGTGGCTGATCACATCAGGGAATGGTGCCATATCGGGGACTCAGTGTTGGTCTCTGCTACTGGTAGATTGTGCACTCAGCATCGGTCATAACCAGGTAGGCCTTGGTGAGTGGAAGTTCATATTGCTGAACTCATGCATAACCTCCCTGTCTGCCATCATGTCCACTTTGCTCATGAGCCCATTGGACAATTACCGGGTGGCTGGTGAAAGAAGTTGACAATATCCATAAAATAGATCATCCTACCACTTTATTATAATACTCCTCTGCTGAGGTCATCACATGGAACACAAATATCTTTATGTTTTGTGCTCATTCAGAGAAGTCTATCCATATACCTCTCCCCCAAATTTTCTTGTCACCAATTTTTCCAACCATGCTCCTTCCAAGCCCCTGACCAGCAGTCAAACAAGTGTCCACAGTTCATGAATCAGTTTATAATCATAATCTGGCCATTCCTCCCTCCAAATAAAGTGCACAGCCAGGTGCACTGCTCAAAGTTCTGCCCTTCACCACTAGCAGGATTTCCCTTCACCACTGTCATTCAGGGATGGCCCAGAAAGGGGCTGTAGAGCTGCAGCAGAACCGTCTATCAACCAGGCCCGAGTATCCTCTCCCTCTGTCAACTGATCATAGGAAACTTCCCATGAGGCCAGAGTTGCAGAATGGGAGAGGACCATGGGCATTCGGGCCACTTCTTCAGATAATTTACTTGTGCCTTCAGGGCCTTCTGAAGCCCAATGACATATATCACTTCCATTTGATGACAGAGTGCTGCTGTGCATGCCACCCTTTATGGGTTGGTGGGTAGATAATATTCAGTTCATATTGGACAGCTCAGATTGCATGATAACTTAGTCGCTCATGGTTAAGCATTCTGTCTCTACTAAGGCCCAGCAGCAGGCCAAGACCTNAAGCACCAAAAGGATGACATAGTTCCCTCTTTCAAAAATAGACTTTAGCAGGAGGAAGATACCATGACGCAAAGGCCATAGTACAGGACTGAATATAAGTTCATGGAGAGACGTGCAGAGTTTTATATTAAATTACAGAATGAAGACTTCACTTTGACTAAGAGGATTAGGGAAAGCTTTCATGGACAGTAACACCCAATCCCTTCAGGAAAAGCAGGATTTTGACAGGAAGACCTGGGAGGAACAGATTGTTAGGGAAAGCATTAAAGGCAGAAGGTCACGAACAAAGTCAATTTAGTGTAGTAGAAATAGCATGGGCCTGCAAGTCTAAGATGTAAGTGTGAGTGCATGTCCCTCTACTTAACCTCAAGGTCCTCAATCTCCACATCTGTATAATGAGGGTTGAGCTAGATCATTTCCAAATGTATTTTAAGCTCTAAAATTCTATGGTTTTTAACATACAGAGGTGGGAAGTCACAGAGCGTACTTGGAGAACAGCAAGAAGTATGGTTTATCTGAAGACTCTTCGATACACCCATGAAGTGAGCAGTGAGCTTGGAAGAATTGATTAGGGCCCTAGGGTACATTGAATGCTAGCCTATGAATCTGAACTGTCCGCAGCAGTCCGCGGAGAGTCAGTGGAGATATCCATTACAAGCCAAGGTTTGTTTCAGACCAACCTGATAACAGTTTGTAGCATGGAATGGGGCCAGAATGCATGATTAGAATAAACATTTAAGTGGCTATTACAGAATCAAGTTATGGGTAATAGGGGTGACAACTTGTGCTACAGTTGGTAGGAATAGAAATGATGGTACACCTGAGAGACATTGTGAAAAAGTTGTATCTATGCAAGCACAGCTTAATTCACTAACGCATTTGGAGATGCACTTCAAGGAAAGCATCTTTCAAAAGAAACCCAACCCTATTTATGAGCTTCAGGCAGAAATGTTTTAAGTCACTAAGACTCATCACTCCTCATATTAGCTATGATGTTTGGCTTTCCTCTTGCCTATAGTGTCTGCCTAGGGCCTTAAGGTGGGGGGGAGGGGGAAAAAAAAAAAGAATGAAAAAGGATGATGTGTGTTCCTGACAAGGTGAACAAGCAGTGGCTATTGGCTCCTTCCTGCAATTCACTCATGAGCATCAGAACCAGGGTAATTTTTTTGTGTGTTTCTGCCACAGCAAAAGGCAAATAGGAAAAAAAAATCGAACAGAATATGAAGTCCAGAGCTATACCCAGGAGGACTTGGAATATAGTAAGGATGGCACCCTAAAACAATAAGGAACTGATGAGTAATTTGGTAGATTGTAGTAGGAACACTTGCTCATTGAATAGAGGAAAACAATGTTGTGTCCCTATTACCATATACGCTATACAAAGATGAATTACAGATGAAATAAAGACCTAATGTGGAAGGCATAAATACAAATCTAATTGAAGAAAAATGTAAGAGAACATATTTTTTAATTAAAAATTAGAAAATGTTCCTAAAAACAAAGACTCCATAAGCTCAATATAGAAAGCCAAAAATTGTTGCATAAATCAAAATTAAGTTTTTCTTTTTAACGAAGGATTCCACAGCCAGAGTTAACAGAAAAATAGCAGCCAGACAGAAGAGATGCTAAAGGTTGAAAATCAACCATGAGTTAATCTCTAAGTTATATGAAAACCTCTAATAAAACAAGAGAAAGATGTTAAACTCATTATTTAAAATGAGCAAAGGCCAAAAATAGTCAATTAACAGAAAGATAAGTCTAAATATCTAATAATGCTCAAATTCTTTACTAATCCAAGACATGTATTAAAAGCACAAAGAAATATCTTCTTACAACTACAAAAATAGACAAAATTTGAAACCTGGATAACACCAAATTTTGGTGAGGATTTGGGGAGTAGAGAATATTTATTCACTGCTGGTAGAAATAAAATCTGAGAATAGTCGTTCTGGAGATTAATCTGATGAAATTAAGTATCAGATGTTCTAAACAGGATCACATTCCTAGGTACCCATAACAGTACGTGTATGAGGATGCTCATCAGGTTATTGTTGGGGTAACAGAGTTTGAGACAACCTAGGTACACCTCACTGCAGAAAAAAGGTTAACTGGATGCAACTCTGAAATACAATACTATGCATACTATGAAATACGAAATGCAGCAGTTAGAAGCAATGATTTAGATAGACACACAGTGATTTGTCTAGCTCTTATCAACAGAGTTGAATGAATAAAGGAATAGAACAGAATAAATGTTTATTGTGCAACATAATTTATGTTAATTCAAAACACATATACAATATCTAAAGTAGTCAAACACAGAAATATAAAGTAGAGTGGTGATTATCAGGGACTACGGGGAAAGGAAAAAAGAATGTTGTTGTTAAGGGACATAAGGGGTATAGAGTTTCAGATTTGCAAGATGATAAAATTCTGGAGATCTGTGTCACAACAATGTGAATATACTTAACACTACTGAAATGCACACTTAACAATGGCTAAGAGTAAATTTTAGGTTATGTGTTTTTTATCACAATAAAAAAGTGAAAATATAAAAAAATTGAAGCACATATATCATTAAAGCTACTACTAATGAGATTATAAGGTAAAGATATATTTAATAGTCTATATCAAAAACATTAATGTATGTACCCTTGGATTGGGGATTGGATTGAAATGAGAACCAGGAATGGAAAAAATTAAAACAAAGAAGACAAATGATCATGGACTATGAACTGAAGTGTACAGATAGCTCAAGGACAGAAAGAAAAAGAAATGGTAAGGGAGAGAGGAGGAAGGTGCAGTAGTCAGGGTGTCTCAGAGAAAAGGAACCAATAAGATAGATACATCCATCTCTCTATCTCTATCTATATCTATCCTAAAGAGTTGATTCACGTAGTGATGGAGGCTGAGAAGCCCAAAGATCTCCAGTTGGTAAGCCAGGAACCCAGGAGAGCCAATGGTAAAGCTCCAGTCTGAGTCAGAGTCTGAAGGCAGAAGACTGATGCCCCAGCTTGAAGACAGGCAGAAAGAGAGAGCTAATCCCCCTTACTCCACCTTTTTGTCCTGTTCAGGCTTTCAGTGGATTGGATGAGAGCCACCTACACTGGGAAGAGCAACCGCTTTACTCAAGTTAACCTATTCAAATATTAATCTCATTTCGAAACACCCTCATAGACACATCCAGAATAATGTTTAACCAAATACCTGAGCACTCCATGACCCAGTCAAGTTGACATAAAACTAACTATCACAAATGCACCCTGGTCAAAGGCACCCATCAACATCTCCTTAAATCATGCTTAATCTTTAAATAAGTATAATAACAAGGTCATAATTCTACCCAATATAACAATTATCCTATATACAACCAAAAATGCACTAAGGCCTTCCCCAGAAGTGGAGGTAAAGTCCCTGAGGTATAAAATTAACAATGTTAAGTACCCTGATATAAAGTTAGTCTTTCTTATATTACATGATAAGGAATAAGAGGGAAAAAAACAAAGGGCCCATGTATCCTGGCTATGAGGTAAGTGGCACATACTGGACCCTGATTCGGAGCGTATGAGTATACAGCCTTCTGGAAAGCCTTGTCCCAGCCCTGCAATGGACTGCCATCTATCTGGCATTGTGACTAAGATTTCAAAAGGCCATTATACTATTCTACGAAGCCAATGGTTTTAGGCTGGTGGGGAATATAATAACACTAGAGAATCCCATGAGCAGAGAGGCCCATTCCTGCACTTCTTTTGCTGTGAAGGGTGTTCCTTGATCAGAACTATGCTGTGTGGAATATCATGGTGGTGGATAAGGCATTCTGCAAGTCCACAG
>NW_017731569.1:2520781-2529078 GCF_001890085.2 Hipposideros armiger
TCGATGCTAGGATTTTTTGATGGGTTAATTGACTCCAAATAATTTTATATAGCATTTACATTTACAAACAGATTTAAGTCGTTTTTATTAGTAGTGTTTACAACAAAAGTTGAGGGTGTTGAATATCATACGTGCACTGTAAGCTAGAAGAAGCAAATTCAAGTGGCTTTCCCAATATATTGTAAAATCTGAAGTTAATAAACTAGTATTAACATTATCAAGACAATTTTTAATGTTTGCTTACTCCTGACTTGCCAGTCTCTCACTGTCTATGAGCCAGTGGTTTGGCAGGTAGAAAAAATGAGAAAGAAGGCCCCCAGCTGCATTCCCCGCCTTCTCTTTGGCTTCTCTTTAAAATTCATCTTGATATATTCTACACTATCATAGTTTCCCTATTCACATTTTTAATTACAACGTCTATATCAGCATGCATAATAAATTTCATGTTCCCCTTAAAAACTGAAAACCAATTATGTACTTTAAATATGAATTTTATGAACTCATATGAACCTTTTGTATAAAAACGAGGCCACAACTATATTACTTAATAAAAGATAATGTAATTCTTCAATCTTCCTTGATGTTAAACTTTAGGAGCTGGAGAAAGCGCCATACTTAAATTGCAACTGCTTTAATTATTCCCTATGTAAGAGAGATCTCACTCTGATTATAGTGACATATTGGTGTGTAGATCTCAAGTGACTTGATTTTGCAAATTAGAAAGGTGTTATGCATTAACTTATCATGATGATATATGGTTCCTAAGTGAATTCATCAGGAAAAACATCTGCAAAAGGCAAACATCTTGGTGCCCTCAGTTTCATTTTCACCAATTTAAAAATCTGCAGGCTGGGTGGAAAATGCTTTAGCCAGATATTGTCAATAAGCAGCCAATCAGCTTGGTTATTGATAACATTACATTAATGACAAGAAAATTGACCCTATAAACACATCAAAATAAAAAGTTAAAACTCTGTGACATTTTTCACAGAATGCAAAACATTAAGAATGAAGAATTAGAACACCAAATAGATTATTTTAAGCCTAGCATCTTATATGCTCTCTTAGAAATCATCTAGGAACTGGTTAATAACTACAGTAAGATTGAGCAAATGTATTCTTGATGCGTTATTTCCTTTTTCTGTGGAACTACATTTTCTTCCTTTAAGCAAATCACTCATTACTTAATAGCATGTAATTCCTTTATCTCAATATTATCTCAAGATCGCTGTCTTAAGTTTTTAAAAATTAAAATGTCATTGTGTTCTAACAATTAAAACACGAATCCAAAATTAATTAAATTTCCCATTTCCCATCCTAGACTACTTTCAGTTTCTTTGCGTTCAACTGCTCTAGTACACCAAATAAGTGGAATCATACAGTATTTGTCTTTTGTGACTGGCTTATTGGACTTAGCAAAACGTCCTCAAGTTTCATCCATGTTATAGCATGTATCAGAATACTTCCTTTTTCAGGCTAAATATTCCATTGTTTGTACATACCACATTTTCCGTATCCATTTATCTGTCAGTGGACAGTTGCTTCCACTTCTTGGCTATTGTGAATAATGCTGCAATGAACGTCGGTGTGCAAATATCTCTTTGAGATCCTGCATGAGTAGTTTTGGATATGTTCCCAGAAGTGATATTGCTAAATCATATGGTAATTCTATTTTTAATTTTTTGAAGAACCTCCATACAATTTTCTATAATGGTTCAACCATTTTACATTCTCCAAAAGAGCGCATAAGGGTTCCAGCTTCTCTACATTCTCACAAACACTTGTTATTTTCTATTCTTTTGATAGTAACTGTATTAATGGGTATAAAACAAGGCAAAGTTACCTGGATACAGAAGAAAAGATCTGGCTTTTTGGTACTTCAGCTAACATTTGTTGACCTCATGTGAGCCACTAGTATAATGGCTACTAGAATGCTGCTTTAATTTTAGGCTACATGAATAGAAGGGTAGTGTCCAAATCATGGAAAGCTGATAACATCCTCACTCTGCTTTGAACTGCTTAGATCATATTAAAGTATTACTTTCAACTCCAAACACCATTTTTTAAGGCTCAAAGTAGAATATGTTCTGACAAATTCTATCAGGATAATGAGAAATTCTATGGTGATCTTTGACTAAGAGAAATAATTGAAGGAAATAGGAACTCTATCAGGCAAAAAGAGAGGCTCACAGAAAAATATAATAATAATTTCAAACATATAAAGATATCAAGCAGGACACTATTTGTGCAGAACTTCAAAAATCAAAATGAAGACTAAAATATGGGAGATTCTAAGAACTTTCTATCATTTAGAATTGTCCAATAATGGAAGAGGCTCATTTGGCACACTGATTATCCTGTTTTCAGTTGTTGGTCCAAGAAGAGAGTCAATGACAATTCTTCAGGATATTGTACAGAGGAAATTATATGGACTCTAAATCATTTTCATTTAATATACTATAATTACATTTTTAAATGGTGGAATAAAATTAGTTGTGAATATCATAAAATTAGCCTCTTTCCCAATTCTACCATGGAGCACATGTGTGCACACACCAACACAGAGAAATATTTTTAAAAATCTCCTAGTAACCAGTGTCAATTTCCCTCCCCTCCAAATCTCCTTCCATTTCCTCATGTTAAATAATTACCTAAAAGCACTGTCAAAATGATAACTGGAAAAGATAAAAGTCAACACTAGTACCCATTAGTATTTCTCACATTCCCAGCTTTTGAAATTTGATTGATTGTTTTTGTCACTTTCAAGATGCCCTTACACAAGTTATCTTTGATAAAATGCATTTTCTGAATGCTTCTGACATGTAGTATATTGCAATTAATGTTAGCTACTACAAATAACTATTATCCATTGTTTGTGTGTGTGTGTGTGTGTGTGTGTGTGTGTGTGTGTGTGTGTGTGTGCATGCAAGTGCACGTGTGCACATGCAGAAATTTGGGGTTTTGCAAAACAAAAACATTACCTTCAATTTCTCTGGACATAAGGTGAGCATAGGTAATGTTTTATACTTGATTTGTTGCACTTAGAATTATTACTGCAAAATCTCTTCACAATGTTTAGCAATGTTGGATCAACATAAATGAGTCACTTATGAAGAAATTTTTAAATGGGGCATATTTTATTAAGTATTTCTCTTTGAGAATGATCAGAATAAATGTATATGTGGAGCTAGTGATTAAAAAGGAGGGAGAAAGCTTCTATTCTATTATTGATACAAAGGATGAAATTAAGTATACATTTTTAGGCTTGTCTCCATACTTTGTTAGTAATCACTTTTACCCTAGATAGACCACTACTTGCGCAAGTCAAGAAGTCAAACATGTATTAAGAGATTCATCAATATTTCCTCTGTGTAGTCCAGGGTAGGGGACCACCATTTCATTATAATATAGCCACATGCAATGTATTAATACTAACCTGCTTCCTTTGTGTATAGTACAGGAATTCTATTTCATAGATGCTATGTTTTAGTAAAGTGATTTGAGTGATTATTCCTGGCTGATTTCTCATCTCAAAATAGCACTGTTAACTTCATCACAATCTAATGAACTCTGAATGAAAAGCATCTATTTTATAGCACCAAACCACCANGGGGGGAAAGAGAGAAGGAAAGGAAAAGCAGAGTGGGAGCAAGACTGTCCTAAAGGAAGTTGTGACTTCTCACAGAATGGTTTCACCCTCCGTCATTCCATGCCTTCCCCAGCCACCCTGTCTTCCTAATACTCCCCAACTAGGGGTTCAGTGGTAGCATTTCTGGAGGCAGGTAGGTGTGTTCTCATGCAGCCCATTCTAAAAAGACTGGAATCAGAACAGCAGGTGGGACCATGACCCAAGAAAAGGCAAAGTAAAAGGCATCAGAGCCTCAGATGATCCATGTTTTTATAGGACAGTATAATATGATGGAAAACCATGTTCCTGCATGGGCTTTTGTGGAGGCCAGACAGGCTCTGCATCTGAACTTTATGACAAAAACTAGTCCCCCTTTAAATACAGACCTCAAAGAACTATTTTTGCCCTGATATGATCTCATTGCAAACTTCTCTGGCTAACACTTTGTAATCATTTCATATTCAAAGCATATTTAATTTTCCTTTGTTTCTGGCTATCTCCCCCAATTATCTTTGAATTTTCATTGCTAACAGCTATTTAAGAACTGACAGCAATTCAGTTTCCCTGCCTATCTTCCTTTTTGGTTCATTCTGTAAATGTAGTGATGTGGAGTCAAATTTTCTTGAAAACGCCTATCTTTATCTTCATATTCATTTGTTTCATTTCTCTGCCCATCTCACAGAGATTTTGTTATCTCTAAAGCAGGAATTCTTATCTCAGCACTAAAAATAATTGAGGACAGATAATTTGTTGCTGGAGCTGTCCTGTGCATTGTAGGGTGTTAGGCAGCAGCCCTGGCCTCCACCCACTAGATGCCGGTAGCACTCCCCTCAGTTGTGACAAACAAAAAGGTCTCTGGTTATTGCCAAATGTCCCAGAAGAGGCAAAATTGTCCCTAGCTTAAACTAAGTTCACAGAGATTTCAATATTATCTTGGGGATTAATCTTACAGATCATTAACCAAAATAATGGGAAATATTGAGTTTTATGGAATTCCTTGCCTCACCCCAGCAATTATCATTCAATAGAATAGGGTGTCATTAATCATTACATTTTCTTGATGGTCTCACTCTACTACGCATAGCCACGCAAAGCTCCCGTAAAACAACAGGGAGATGTCTCACATTTATTCAACTAAAGTGTGCTCACTTTACCTCATAGAATTTATTGAAGTGCCTGCTTAATCATTTATTATTAAACTGGTTGTCTGTCCTTGAGTCATCTGAAATCAATCCTTCATGTTAATGAAACAGGTACATACACCACAGCATTCTTTCTTTTGTTGAGGCTCCCCTTTGGTTTTATCAAAATTTCTAGTGAAATGTTATATACTCAAAAATTCAGGAAATTTTTCCACTTAAAAGATTAGCATATTTGTGCTTCATATATGAGCTAGATTTTACCATTAGAACAATTTTCCAAAGCATGCCTCTCATGAATTTATAGTAAGAACAAAGTTTGTTTTTCTAGTTATATTGACACATGATTGACAAATAAAAATTTATACATTTAAGGTGTATGACATGATGATTTGATATACGTATATATAATAAAATAATTACCACAAACTAATTAACATACGAATATCTATCTCTTCACATAGTTACCATTTTGTGTGTGTGTGTGTGTAGTAAGAACAGTTACTCTCTTAGCAAATTTCAAGTATACAATGCAATATTATTTACTGTAGTCTCCATGCTACACATCATATCCCCAGAACTTATACATCTTATAACTGAAAGTATATACCTTTTGAGCAATTTTCCCATTTCTATATATTCCATGCCCTGACAATCACCATTCTACTTTCTACTTCTATGAGAGAACCTCAATGATTTTTAATATTGTAACACATATTCATTTTATAGGACCCCACAAATCTTTAATGGAAAATAATGATTTTTGATAAATCACACACACAGCCAAAGATCTTGACTATCACTCAATCTTAGTCAAGTGCAAACAAATGTATAATTCTTAAATTTTTTTGTTAATAAATCTTCAGAAAGTCCCATTTCCATGTGGTAAGTTTAGTATAATAAATGATGTATTTTAGAAACATACACTTGAAACCTATGTAATTATACTAACCACTGCCACTCTAATAAAGTTAATNACTAACATATTATTGTATTTATAGAGAAAGACATAAGAATAAAACTATTGGAATAAAATTCTTTATACGATTTCCACTTTTGGCAAAGACAGACCAACTTGTGGTGAACCAATAATTACACCAAGAAAATAAAGAGGTGGGTAAAACAAAAACCATCTGTCTGAAACATCAGGAAGCTACCACAGCAGCCACAGCTTTTCGAAGAGAAAGGGGAAATTCACTGATGTGAAAACAAAATTCCACATGGATGGGAAGAAGTCATATATGATTGTTTTCCAAGATGGTTCCTATTTCCTTTCATACTTAAATGGTTAACCTGAGAACTAAATTCCTCATCAAAACAAAATATATATAGGTAGCAGCCTGCCAAACAACCATGATATTTTATAGTAAATTATGAGACATTTTGTGGTGAAAGATGAACATTGCAAGCACGACATGAAGTTATGAGTCACTTTCCTTTATATATAAAATCAGAATTTTGATTTTTTAAAAAAGATTATGACAGTTAGTTAAATTTCAGGTAAGAAAATACCAAAGCATTTTCTAATTAGGTAGCTCAACTTAAAATTTTCAGAAAAATATAACAGAATTCAATCTAGAAGCTTAAAATTATACTGAAACATCTCAAATTTTACATGGAGGGAGAGCATTAGAAAATGAAAGCAGGTCATAGAATAAATGTTTCTACAAAGTGGAAAGTATTTATATTCTAACACCGCAAAGACCAAGACCAATTTGACCTCACTGATTACAGATTCTAGGCAACTATTTTAATCCCTAAAAACTAGGAAATTCTAGGATTCCTTTGCAAGTAGCCTAAAAGTCATTGTGTTTTATTTCAAATTACAGAACAAATGAAGAAAAAAAANCAAATACTATCTTAAAAAAATAAAATAAAATAAAATGACAAACTTATTTCTTATTTGTGATCTCCCTTTTCATAAATCCAGCATGTGGAGCTTCAGGTAGAGACCAAAAGTCACACCATTTAAACTTACTGAACACAGTGAAAATAGAGAACCTGGTACAGAAGCCCTGAAAAGGACCACCTGAGCAGCCTAAAAATGAAGCTGAAAATAACCAAATATTAAGAAAGTAGAAACATTTAACAAGAAAGAAAACTTGGCATCCTTCAAGGGGCGTACACAATAAAAAAGAGCATTTTTTTTTCAATATTTGAAAACATTATGTTCTTCAAACGAATTGTCTAATCCAGAGTATTACATCTGATGCATTGGCTTTCTAGGTCCTATCAGTAATTCAAAATATCTCAAAGTTTCTTATGGAATTCTCTCTGTCCAAGATTTTGTGATCAATGTAATTTTGGGGGAAAAAAAAGAGAAGTACTTTTTAATATATTGATAATAATGCATTTGTTACAAAGCCGCGTACTGATACATGCTACAACATGGATGAACCTTGAAAATATGCTAAATGAAAGAAGTCAGACATAAAAGGTCCTATTTTGCAGGATTCCATTCATATGAAATATCTGGTATAGGTCAATCCATAGAGACAGAAAGCAGATTACTAATTGCTAAGGGTTGGGAGGAATGGGAAGTGACTGCTTAATGGGTATGGGGCTAATGGTTCCACAAAACTGTGAATACGTATACTAAATGCTCCTCAATTTAACACAATTAATTTTATGTTATGTGAATTTCACCTCAATTGAAAAAAAAAAAAAGAGTGACTTTGTCGGGTGATGAGTTCTGGATATGCAATAATATTTCACTATTTAAAAAATATATATTAAATAACACAGTATATTTTCTTTATCCACAGGTTCCATATTTGTAAATTTGCCTACTTGCTAAAATTTATCTGTAACCCCCAAATCAACACTCATGGCACTTTCTTGGTTTTTCATGGACATGCACAGAGTGGCAAAATCTTTGAGTCAGCTCATGGGCACGTTCCTAGCTGAGGTCAAAAAAGGTAACATTTTGCCTTTTTGATTCAGCTCTAATGTTGTAAACAGGGTTTCTTTTCTTGGTCTATTTAGTGTCACTTTTTTTTTTTTGCATTTCTGTGCTTTTTATTGGTAACTTCGCTGTTTAAATGGCTTCTAAGTGCAGTGCTGAAGTACTACCTAGGTTTTCTAAGTTCAGGAGGGCTGTGATGTGTCTCATGGAGAAAAGACTTTTGTTAGATAAGTTACATTCAAGCATGAATTATAGTGCTATTGACCATGAGTTCAATGTTAATGAATCAACATTATATATTAAAGGAGGCAGAGAAAAGGGAACCCTTGTGCACTGTTAGTGACGATGTAAATTGGTACAGCCACTATGGAAAACAGCATGGAGGTTCCTCAAAAAATTAAAAATAGAGCTACCATATGATCCAGCAGTCCAGCAACTTCTGGATATATATCTGAAGGAAGTGAAATCACTATCTCAAAGAGATATCTGCCCTCCCATGTTCATTGCAGTACTATTTACAATAGCCAAGCCATGGAAACAACCTAGGTGCCCAACAATACATGAATGGATAAAGAAAATGTGGTATATATGTACAATAGAATATTATTCAGCCATAAAACAAAAA
>NW_017731569.1:2531786-2533102 GCF_001890085.2 Hipposideros armiger
TATATATATATATATATATATATATATATATATATATATGTATTTTTTTTTTTAGCTGAGCCATCCTGCCACCTGTTGGCAACTCAGTGGCAGCTCAGCTCGGGCCAGGACTCAAACTGCTGTTGCTCAGAGCTCGCACTCTTGAGCGAGCTCTTAGCCAACTGAGCCACTCGACTGGCCCAAGTCTTTATATTTCTTAGTTCTACAGCCCTGTTACCTTGTTCTTTCATGTGGTCTTATCATGTTGTGAACCTAATGTTTAGGCAACGTCTCTGTGGTTTCCAGGTAATACGTATTGATTGTATTTAATTTAAATGTATGTTAGGGAAATAATGAAACTCTGTCTCTCAAATTATCTGTGCAATCTGTCATTTCTAATTTCTCATAGCTAAGTATAGCTAATTATTGCCATTCTTTGGTTTTATCTTCTTTATTTTGGTTGCTATGCTTCAACATCAGAGGGTAGCTTTACTGCTATAGGAGGTCTGACAATTATATTTGTAAACTTGTTGCACCGATGTTGCTAACCTTTTTTGGTATCAAAGGGATTATTCATTATGAATTTGTACCAACTGGACAAACAGTTAACCAAGTTGACTATTTGGAAGTGCTGAAAAGGCTGCATGAAAAAAGTTAGACGACCTGAACTTTCCACCAACAATTAATGGCTCTTGCATCACGACAATGTACCAGCTCACACGGCACTGCCTGTGAGGGAGTTTTTAGCCGGTAAACAAATATCTGTATTGGAATACCCTCCCTACTCACCTGATCTGGCCCCCAATGACTTCTTTCTTTACCTGAAGATAAAGGAAATGCTGAAAGGAAGACATGTTGATGACATTCAGGACATCAAGGGTAATATGATGACAGCTCTGATGGCCATGCCAGAAAAAGAGTTCCAAAATTGCTTTGAAGGGTGGACTTGGTGCTGGCATTGGTGCATAACTTCCCAAGGAGAGTACTTCGAAGGTGACCATAATGATATTCAGCAATGAGTTATGTAGCACATTTTCTAGGATGAGTTTGCAATCTTAATTGTCCAACCCTGTATATATTAATGTTTTTTATCTTCTCAGCTGAGCCTTACATCCATAGCAATAGTGCAAGACAATTTTTAAATTAGTGAAGAGGGTAACTGGTAGCACTTGACAATATGTACAAAATTAGGACATAATCAAACAACCTCTGAAGATTATACTAGAAATAAAATGTAAAAATGTTGACTAAAATATTTTTACAATGATATAGTTATTTCCATGACATTCTAACTGAGATTTTATCATATATAAAGCCAGTATCTTTCCCCAAAAAAA
>NW_017731569.1:2533517-2534579 GCF_001890085.2 Hipposideros armiger
CACTGGTATTTGTAAAAGCTCTCCAGTGCACAGTGACAGCTGAGAATTGTATTGAAAATCTCTGATCAAGACCTTTCAGAACAATTTTAGGCAATAGCAGTCAAAGCAGAAACCCTTGTCTTCTATGTGAGTTAATAAGAATGTTTTTAGTTTTTCATTGTAAATACAATAGCCTATGGTTTTAGATATTCTCAAGTTTTGAAAACAGCCTTCTATTCCTAATAAAAAAACATTTTTATTAAGGAATTGATATTATTCATTTTAAAAAAATTAGGATTTCAGCTTTCAATGTCATATTCTCCTCAGTCCCATTTGATATATTTGTCTTGAATTCTACTTTGATCTATATCTCATTTTTATCTATATCAATAGCTTACACATCCACTCTATTACTTTTATCATGTTATATTATTTTGCCTTAAGTGTTGTTTGTAAAAGGTATGACTAGCCAGCCAATGGTATCTTAAAACAAGCTTTGGGCTTGCAAAACACAAACCAAGTTTTGTGTCATTTCTCTTGCAATTCCAATTACAAACTGCTCTCACCTTGGGCAAATAATTTAACCTTTCTAGAATGAGATCTCTTATCTTAAAAATTGGGGTGATAGTACATGCACCTCACAGAACTGTTATGATGATTAAATAGAACAGCTTACTTGAAAGTCGTTTGTAAACTATGGAGTACTAGTTAAATGATAAAAGGATAGATGCGTAGTAAGTGTAAAAGCTGGGACTAAAAACCAGGTAGGTCATCTAATTCCCAGAGCCATGTACTTTTCATCCATGCTTATAATTTTAAAACAATTTGCTAAAATGGCTTTGAGAATCTATGGATGCCTTTGTCAATTATAGACTAAGTCAATCCTTCCACAATTGCTAAAAGGAAAACAAAAAATAGGGGAGAACAGCAGTCATGTGTTATTTCTGCATGCATTTGTCTCCCTGATTTTTCTTAAAGTTGCTCCTCAAAGCTCAGACAAGCTAGAGGCAAGTCTCCCATAGGATCACTGATTAGTTGAACAGAGAATAATGAAATAAATTAGATAATATCACCATGGCAACC
>NW_017731569.1:2536019-2537311 GCF_001890085.2 Hipposideros armiger
TTATGTACTGATTCCAATTGACACTGACACAGCTGTGAGTAGGAGACACAAAATCAAAAATAACCATTGGAGAAAATAACTACAACGACTACTCCTACCAAAAAAATTATGACTGACAAATATATTTAAATAAGTTTAGTGGTTACTCAGTTTTGCATACTTGGCATGCTTTTAAAATACTTCATGCATTTCTTCAGTATATGATACATAACATTCAAAAACTACACCATCCTTGTTTATTTCTCCAGTCTAATTTTATCCAATATTAATGGAAACTTCGGAGAATTGGCTGAAATTATAGCAGGTCTAATAATACACCACCACCACTGTTTCATTCTGAAACATAGGAGAGACAACATTTTGGTTATTTGAGGTCTTCTGTGGTTCCACAGAAATTTTAGAATTTTTTTTCCATTTTCTGTGAAAAATGCCTTTGGAGTTTTCACAGGAATTGCTAAGACAGTAGCTCTTGAGGTGTTCTCAAGAAGAAAAGGTAATTATGTGAGATGATGGATGTGTTAATGAACTTGATTGTGGTTATCATTTGTACACCTTTAAAAAAATCACATTGTGTAACCTAAATATATACAAATTTATTTTTCAATCGTACCTAAATAAAGCTGTGGGGAGGGGAGGCATAAAACATAGTTGAGACTCTACTGCCTATATCTTCTAATGTCAAAATGTTTTGTGGAAACGTAATTAAATTAAATACTTAAAGACTATTGGACTAGCTGCAGTGATGGCCAAGTGTACGGTATTTTCCTGAGTGTAACCTGTGGCTGGCTTTGGTTTCACATGGATTTTGTGATGAGCTGATTCACACATAAGAGAATCACAAATAAAATTGAATGTCAGGATGTTTGGTACCTCTGACGCTATCATGCAGGGCTAAGAAGATCAAAATTGGAAAGGTAGAGAACGGATGCCCCAACACATTTTTTTCAGCCTACATATTTTGATTGAGGAATATGGAATAATGTGGAAACAAGCTGATATTCATTACAGACCAATCACTGGAAAGTGATGAGCAAAGAAAATGCCTCAGGAAGAATCAAGATCTATAAAACTAAAAGAGTCATTAGAAAATAAATAGTGGATATTGTCTTAGGGTAAATCAAAGTAATTTTGATGTGCAATAAATATCTCTTATGTGGACAATGCTCTACTGTGTCTTGAAGACTTTGTGTCTTGAGGCCTATACCGAGCTCATGTGGAAGAATTTGATTTTGAAGATGCAAAGGAAGAGGTGCCAAAAGTACAAGTGTTTCTATGGGAGTGGCCTATTAAAT